>NC_051156.1:82344910-82401739 GCF_013339745.2 Dermacentor silvarum | reverse complement strand
GTCACGCAGGCGTGCCTCAGGGGTCGGTGCTGAGCCCCTTCCTTTTCAACGTGGCTCTGGCACGCCTGCCCTCATCCATCCCAAAGGGCCGGCGCTTCCCAGTGCACTGCTCAGTGTACGCGGACGACATCGCCCTGTGGACCAGCGGACCACGACGCAGCCTCCCTGCAGTCCGGACCTGCCTCCAGGAGGCCCTGGACGCCTCGGTGGGCCACCTGGCTTCCGTGGGCCTCACGGTGTCCTCTGCCAAGACTAAGGCTCTCCTGGTGCATCCTCGTTCGGCCACCCGACGGAGCGCTGCCTGTCTCAGCATAGGAGGCACCAGGATACCATGGCAGAAGACAGTCATGTACCTGGGGCTGCAGATCGACCACCTGCTGACCTGGACTCCCGCTGTAAAGGCTGCCGTGGCCCAGGTCCAGAGGGTGCAGAAAGCAGTGAGCCGCATCTTCTTGAGGGGGCGAGGATGCTCGACATCCTGGGCGCTGCGTCTGCATTCTGCAGCCGCCACCTCCAGGCTGCTCTACGCCCTGCCACTCGTCACGCTGTCAGCAACCCGGCTGGGACGTCTGGAGCAGCTACACAGGGGCTTCATCAGGAGCGTGCTGGGGCTGCCCCGGACCTCTCAGATAGCAGCAACGCTCGCAGAGGCGGGGGCGTGGCCTCTGTCCCTCCTGCTGCAGCAACGTGGACTGCTGCACATCGACAGGCTGGCCCACGCCCCTGACGGAGAACGCCTGCTCGCCCGCCTGGCGAGCCGTCCCTCCTCCAGGATGGGGAGCCTCGTCGACACTTACCAGGCAGTGGTCGGCCAGGTACCCTTAGCACCAAGACTCCCGCCACCACACGAGAGGCCCCTGGTCATCACCACCTCGCTTGAAGGACACAGCAAGCGCCGATCGTCCAGCTGCGTACTCCTCCAGGTGGCTACCTCCAAGCTGGAGGAAGAGCTGGCGGGGAGACTGCTTGTCTTCACGGATGGCTCCGTCCTCCCCGACAGCGGCTCAGCCACTGCGGCCTGTGTGGCCCCCGCGCTCGGCAGGGCATCGACCTGTCGACTCCCCTTCTCGGCCAGCTCCACCGCTGCTGAGATGGCGGGCCTCCACCTGGCCGCAGACCTGCTGGCAGCCGAGCCTCCTGGGGTACCGGTCGCAGTGGCCAGCGACTCGCGAGCTGCTCTCCAGGCTGTGTACCTCCCGGAGAGGGCTGGCTTCAGTGCAGCCCTCCTGGTGACGAAGCTTCACGCTCTCCGCGCCAGTGGTACTGACGTCTCTTTGCACTGGGTGCCTGCTCACGTGGGAATCCCAGGCAATGAAGAGGCAGATGCCTTGGCAAAGGAGGCACACGGCACGGACACGGCTCCCAGCCAGGCGGTCGTGTCGTCGGACTACTCCAGGAGCACCATTCAACGACTGCTGCTGAGTTGCCACCCCGACGCACGCGTGGCAAGGCGGAGCCCTCCGACACGGCTGCCTGACAGGGGACTGACCAGAAGGGAGAGATCCCTCCTACTACGCCTTCGGATTGGCTGCTGCTGGGCAGCCGCCCGAAGCTTCCGCCTGGGCAGAGCAGACTCCCCAGCCTGCACTCAGTGCGGGGCAGACGAAACACTGGAGCACCTCCTATGTTCCTGCCCCGCACTCGACCAACCCCGCAACACCATGGTGGCTCAACTCCGCCGCATGGGTCTACCTTCTGCTGCCAGCACGGACCTGCTGCATCCAGCCCGCAACCCCAGCCAAGTGTTCAAGGTGGTCCTCCGCTACCTTGCGGACACTATGCTGGTTGACCGACTGTAGGGTCACCCTGCCCGAGACGAGGACGACTGCCCTCTCCCTTCCCCTCCTCCCACTATTTCCCTCTTTCTCTCCCCATACCCACCCCCCAGATGCTGAGCCGTGCTCCCTATAAGGGCTGCAGAAATATGCATCTTTTCCCACCCTAAACCTCTACTACTACTACTATAAAAAGACTGTTGCAAGATTTCCTGTATCCCTTGAAAAAGGTCGGTCCACCGACCGAAACTGTTGGGAAAATATTAAACCTAAGATAACCGCGAAGTTGTGCTTCTGATTTTCCTATATATATATATATATATATATATATATATATATATATATAAACGTCTGCTTCGAGAATGTTAAGTGAGTTGGAAGGAAGCGCCATGCTGCATTCCTTTTCGTCTCTTGTGACCAAGTTTTACTTTCGCGCTGTTTAAAGGGACAGTAAAGAGAATCCGGAAGTTGAGCTTAAATGGTAGATTATGCTTTCACGATCACAGTCATACCATTCTTACTGCGAACAGAGGTTTAATAAGCGAGAAAATAGCGAAAACTGGATGGGTGCCGACGCCACTTCGTATTTCCCGCACTACACGTTCGTGACGTCGGAGATCACAAACGCAGCCCAGTTGCGATTGATCGAAAGCGATTTATCGCTGTTAAAAAACGCAAAATGAAATACACCTTAAACGTACATAAAGAGCATTTGCCAACTTTTTAAACCGTTTCAAGCGAGGAAGTACAAGTTTAAGGCAACATTAAATAAATAATAAGAAAAAATGCCATGGCGCTACATGCGGTCGTGATAGTTTCGTTTTTGCCGCATGCATCATCGCGCGCGCCTGTTCGGCTCTTCAGTGTTGCAGCGTTTGGTTGCTTGTTGCGTGGCTCAAAAAACGTTGACTTCGCGGGAAACAGCCAGAAAATTCCTTGTGTGTGTAGTGTTGAGGGCTGCATAAACAGCCCAAGGCGATTTCTCAGGGGCAGCGGCAGTGTTGATCCGACTGTGTCCTTTCATGTGCTGCCGCGCGATGAGCCCCGGTGTAAGCAATGGCTCAGTGCTATGCCGATGATAAAATGGCAAAAGAGCCAGATAAACCGATGGTGGGCGCTCTGAATTTCTCGCCCTCGGATTATGTATATAATCCTGACCTCGGAAAGTCTCTTGGCGTGCCCCAAAGGCTAGTCCTTTATCGAGCAGCTGTTCCCTCAATGTCGCCTTCATCAAATCCCCTACTGGTGCCCCTGCAGCAGCAAACTGGTGGATCGGTGAGTGCTGAATGTCCTTAAAAAGAGCCACGAAAGAACCATACCGAGTACGCGGGCAACTTTCTACGCTTGTTCTGTCGGGAACATCGTCGCCGGATGGACCGGACGCCTCGCCTTCCTTCGATGAAAATGAGGCTTCGCTTTCCCTCGGCGCGGCCGGCCGGCGGCTCACCGCCATCGTACGCGGAAACACCTGCTGCGCGCGCATGGAGGATCATTTCGCGCTCCGTTTCACTGAAGTCGCAGAAATGAAGTCCTGCTTCCCAGGCGAGCTCTTCGTTGCAAGGTTCAGCGTCAGCAACGGGGCCACAGAACACCTTAGCAAAAGTCGCAGCGAACGAGTACCTAATCTGCATGTTAGAAGCCATCCAAAACCGAGCTAGTCGATTCATTTCCCGCAATTACAATAGGCAGTCAAGCATAACTCGAATCAAACATGACCTTTCGCTTCCTGCACTAAGTAGTCGTCGTGACGTGGCACTGCTGTCCTTGTTCCATAAATATGTTCATCAAATGAAGCCATCCTCTTTGTTGTTAGAACGTGCAAGTTGCATATCACGACGACTAAATAATGATTTAGGTTTCACTCGCATCTATGAAAACACGGATGCATTTAATCTGTCGGCTTTGCCACGAGCCATCCGCTTGTGGAATTCCCTCCCGGATAGCACTGTCATGCAAACAGACACAGGTAAATTTGGGAAACTCCTGAACTTGCAGTTTCTGTCTTTAAAATGTGTCATTCTGTATGCCATGCTTTGTATTCCTATTTAACGTCACGCTGACTTTCGTTTCCCTTTCGTGCTTTAAACTTTTCTTACGCGGTGCTTGATTATGTGCGCTTGATAAAAATTATCAGGTATATTGTATACTACCCTGACCTGATATTTATGTTTATTTGCGTATTGTTAGTATTTTTTTCATACTTTGAACTACACATTTTCTTACACAATGTTCGATATGTTCCGGGGCAATATGCGTGATAAAATTCAACTGATGTTTTGTACGCTACCACATCTTGTTCATTTATAACCCTGTTTTGCGCCGATGATTTCTACTCATTTTGTGGTCCTCGAGTCTCGGTATTTATTTGTAAAACTGTCTTGCAGTGATATGCCCCCTTACTCAATGCTCCTAATGGGTCTGTAAGGTATTTTGAAATAAATTAACAGTGTTTTTCCAAGTGTGAAAGAAGCCCGCGAATACACGCAAAATTGCCGCGCGACTGGCCGCTCAAGGCACTTTGCGTGTATTCGCGGGCATCGTTCACGCTCGGAAGACACCTTTATGTAGCACGTATCGAGCAACCGAAAGCTGTATCGGGAGTTTCTCATGTTGCTCTACAATTTTCTCATTGACATTTTTCACCTAATGATAACAATGGAGAAGTTTATTCATTAATTAGGACTAATTATCTAATTAGGCGGAATGCAAGAAATAGTCCGAGTATCTCCAAGTGGCAGCAAACAACATTACCTTGGTTCTGTCCAGCTACGTAGCATTTGCATATCTTAAATTTTGGTCAAAGTTAACTGAAACACCCTCTATTTTCATATTGCTGCCTTCGGCTTCCCTCTCATTTATTGACAATCTAGGCGGTCCACCTAGATTGTCAATAAATGAGACGGAAGCCGAATTCAGTAGGTCCTTCCTATATATCGTGAGGCTTATAGCGCATGAAAAAGACAACGACGAAGGAAGAGGTGACACACACAAGCGCTTCGTCCTTGTCTTTTTCATACCAACAAGCCCAGATCACTGCATTACAGCTTCCTATATATACATCCAGGTATTTATATTGCTACACGCGTGTGGTATTTGATCGTTTGAATGAGGGGCGCGGGTGCCATCACTCGAGAAAAGAAGAGGAAGAACGAGCTGGGCTGGCGCTGTGAATCTAACCGGTAAGCGCTGCAACCGCTGTTGTAAATACAACTTGTAAATAGTTGCTCATCTTACTGACTCGTCCTTCGCGTAACAGTCTGGTGGAGGTGGAACGTTCCCCGTCCTCGCCACGGAGCTCCGAAGCGGCCGCACCGTCGTCTTCTCAGCCATGGCTTCCGATGGAACCACCCCGTCGCCACCGACACCTGCGGCGCCAGCCACAACGGACGTTCCGGTTTCTAGTCTCCGTGATCCTGGGACATTCTCCGCCCAAAATGGCGTTGACGTCGACGACTGGCGCAGCATGTATGAGCGTGTTAGCCGAAGCCACCACTGGGACCCTACCAGCAAGCTTGCCAATGTGATCTTTTATCTGGACGGGACACCGCGTGTCTGGTTTCGCACCCATGAGGTTGAGCTATCCAGCTGGGACACTTTCAAAGAGAGGCTTCGCGACCTATTTGGCAACCCGTCAGGTCGCCAACAGGCAGCGCGAAAAGAGCTTAATTGCTACCCGTGTCCAGTCGTCGACAGAATCGTGTGTTTCCTACATACAGGAAGTGCTCGCGCTTTGCCGGAAGGTCGACGAGCACATGACCGAGGTTGACAAGGTGGGCCATATTCTAAAAGGCATCGCTGACGACGCCTTCAATTTGCTCGTCTATAACGACGTTCCTACTGTCGACGCCATCGTCAGAGAATGCCGCCGCTTCGAGGTAGCCAAAAGCTGCCGCGTTGTCCCACAGTTTTCCCGGCTCCCAAACACCCCTGCCACGTCCTCTTGCTCCGCTCTACCTGCCACACCACCATTTCAAGAGAACGTCAGGCGTACCGTTCGCCGTGAGATTGAAGCGGCGAGTCCGGCCCCCCTTCACCCACGACCCCTCTACGGCACCTTTGACCCAGCGGCCCCTACTATTTCCGTTATACAAGCAGTTGTGCGGCAAAAAATTGCAAACCTTGGCATCCCTACCGCCTGATCTGTCTCCCGACCTGATTCGGCACCCATTCCTATGTCCACAACCTTTGATGACCAGTATTTCGCTCCCAGACCACGCAATCCTGATGAATGGCGAACACCTGACGACAAACCGATCTGCTTCCGCTGCCACCGAGTTGGTCACGTATCCCGCCACTGCCGCACCACCTGGATGCCGCCGTACTGGAGCTCATTCGCTGCTCCTCGCCCATACGCCGACGCTCGCCGTTACTCACCTCGCCGTCCGTACCCTACTTCTGATGCCCCTGACAGCCGCTCCTCCGGGCGATCGCCGTCGCCTCAACGCCGTCGCTCCCCGTCACCCCAACCTCGCCGCTTTTCCGCGCCAAACCGCCGGACGGAAATCTAGGCCATGCAGCTCTTGGAGGTAATGCTGCATCACGTTCGTCCTGTCCAAATCCTCAGTTGACGCTCTTCACGAACACGAACCTAATTGAAGTAGACGTAGATGGTGTCCCGTTGACGGCATTGATTGATACTGGAGCCCAAGTGTCCGTAATGAGCGCTAACCTATGTCGTCGCCTCAAAAAAGTTCTTACGCCTGCCATCACGTGAGCCGTACGCGTCGCCAATGGCGCCACTGTTGCCGTCAGGGGTATGTGCACTGCTCGCGTAGGAATTGCTGGCCGCCAAGTTCCAGTCCTGTTCACCGTGCTGACCAGTTGCCCTCATGACCTAATCTTCGGGCTCGACTTTCTGACGACGCATTCTGCCCTCATCGACTATTCCACTGGTACGCTGTGCCTCGAGCTTCCTCTTCTTTCCGACGTTCGCCCCGAACAACCGAACACCCTATGCACTACAGCGTTTGTTCGGTTACCTCCAAAAGCCCTAACCTTCGTCGAATGGGCCTCAACGGCAACCGTGCCTGATGACGACTCCCCTATTCGTGATGTCCTCCTGGCGCGCGACATCTCTGTGCCACACTCCGTCGTTACCCTTGCCGCTAATCGGATGTGTCCCCCCCATATCAATTTTGGCTTGACGAAGCAAGTGTTACTTGAAGGCATAGCGGTGGCCACGCTCCGATCAGTGACAGACGACCACGTCACGATCATGCGCTGTGTTGGCTTTCGTCCTTCAAGGATCCTACTGGCCGGCTCGGTCGTTGGGCTCTCCGACTACAAGAATATCCCTACGCAGTGACGTACAAGTCGGGACGGCAACACCAGGACGCAGATTGCCTCTCTCCCTACCCAGTCGAAGACCCGACCTCTACGTCTGAGCCTGACACCGACGCCTGCGTTCTCTCTGTTTTTCCACTCGTCCACGTCGCCGACGAGCAGCGCCGTGACCCGTCCTTGCGTATCATCATTGACCGCCTCGAATCGTCACTTGCCGACAGCTCCCTTCGCTCATTCACACTTCATGATGGCGTACTCTATACCGCCACAACGTTCACCCCGACGGCCCAGCATTACTCCTTGTGATCCCTAAACACCTTCGCTCAGCTGTTCTCCACGAACTTCACGACCTCCCCACTGCCGGTCACCTCGGTGTGTCACGTACCTACGACCGGGTCCGCCGACGCTTCTTTTGGCCAGGGTTTGCTCGCTCAGTTCGAAGATAGGTAGCTGCGTGTGAGAAATGCCAGCGACGTAAGACACCATCGACGCTCCCTGCTGGGCACCTTCAACCAATTGACATTCCCGCGGAACCATTCTTTCGGGTTGGTTTAGATTTACTTGGTCCTTTTCCTCTTTCTACCTCTGGGAACAGGTGGATCGCTGTGGCCACAGATTACGCCACGCGCTACGCCATCACCCGAGCGCTCCCTACAAGATGCGCCACAGATGTTGCTGATTTTCTTCTACGCGACGTGATTTTATTACATGGAGCTCCGCGACAACTTCTCACAGACCGTGGCCGGACATTCCTGTCAATAGTTATCACGGACATCCTGCAGTCCTGTGTCACGAGGCACAAGGCCACAAGCTATCCGCGTCATACCATCCGCAAACAAATGGCCTCACGGAGCGTCTCAATCGCACTCGCACAGACATGCTCGCGAAGTATGTCTCTTCAGACCACACTGACTGGGACCTCGCTCTACCGTTTGTCACCTTTGCGTATAATTCCTCGCGCCACGACACAGCCGGTTATTCCCCATTTTTACTTCTGTTCGGTCGAGAACCAGCACTGCCCCTCGACACAACCCTCCCTGTTCACGCAGCACCCACCAGTGAATATGCATTTGATGCCGTCGCCCGCACTGCCCACGCAAGGGAAATTACCCGTGACCGCCTTCTGCACTCCCAAGAGAGTCAAAGGCGTTTGTATGACCGGCGACACCGAGACGTGCACTTCCCGCCTGGTTCTTTGGTACTTCTATGGTCTCCGTCGCGTCAGGTCGGCCTGTCAGAAAAACTGCTGTCTCGTTACACAGGCCCCTACCGAGTGCTTCGTGCCGTGACTCCCGTCACCTACGAGATCGCCCCTGACGCTCTATCTGCTTCCCAGTCCAGTGATATCGCACACGTTACACGAATGAAGTATCACCCTCCCAGTGATGACATTTAGACGCTACGGGACGTCGCTTCTGCCTCCAGGGGATTATGCTACACGCGTGTGGTATTTTGTTGTTTGAGGCGCGCGGGCGCCATCACTCGAGAAAAGAACAGGAAGAACGAGCTGGGCTCGCACTGTGAATCTAACCGGTCAGCGCTGCAACCGCTGTTGTAAATACAACCTGTAAATAGTTGCTCGTCTTACTGACTCGTCCTTCGCGTAACAATATTGCTTCACGATCGGTATGACTTCCTGTTGAATTGAAACCACGTCATTACTTGTATCTTCTTCACTTAAGACCTAAATTTGTTGCGTCCTTGCCACTTTATTTGCCAATATGTAAATCCCTTCGGCTAGTAGCACTATGTCGCTCACATGGCACCTTCTGTTGCACATTTTGCCCATTGAGCATACAAGATGGATCAATAACTAAGTCACTGCATTCCAATCGTTATTCCCTGGCCTTACGTAAAGCGTGAAAAACAATGGAAACAGAGGCCATTATTGCTTAGTCCTCAGCGAATCTATACAACTCCATTGCATTTTCGGCCTCTCCATACGATTTCTAATCGGTTGTCCCTATATATATGAAGAGATGCACTTGGGCTCGGGCACTAGGGGGCGAACGAGGGGAAGACGAGGACGAAGCAGAATATCGAACAGCCGGACCAGGAACGGGTGCTAACTTTGTGTCTCTCCTTTACAATGGCGCAGCCGACAGAAGCCAAGTCTTAAGGTGCTCCATCCTTCAGCACCGTGCTGCGGAGGCCTTGCGTCCTCCGGCATCTTGCCGTCTAGGGTCCTTCTGGCGAGGGAACGCCGTCAACGCTTCCCTTGTCTTAGATTTAGGTGCACGTTAAAGAACCCCAGGTGGTCCAAATTTTGGGAGTCCCCCACCACGGCGTGCCTCATAATCAGTCGTGGTTTTGACACGTAAAACTCTATAATTTAATTTTAATTTTTTGTGATGGATGCCGCACCTGGGACTACCTGGATCACCGAGGCCCCAAGGCATGCCGTTCACGCTGCCTTGGACATGGATCCTCGCCGTCGTGGTTGCCTCCTACGGCCAGGGAACGCCGTCCACGCTTCCTGTGTTCCGGATCACTGCCCCATGAAATCATCGCAATCTCAGCCCGCAAGGGATGCCGTCCACGCTTCCTTGCTTATGGAGCCGGCCACCCTACCACCGTCGCAAGCACCCAGCGCACCATCCGGGGACGGCGTCCAAGCCTCCTTGGTGGCTCTAGGGCAGGACTCTACCGGGGATCTCGTCCAAGCCATCGCCAAGCTGAACGAACAGATCGCGCTTTTGACGAACACCTTCTCATCCGTCGGTGGTTGCGCCGGTGCACGTCACACTGAGACAGCGCTTCGGCCCCACCGTCTTGGGCCTGTCCTGCCTGGAAACGCCGTACACGCTTCCCTTGGCGAGAATATCATCATGAGAACTACTTCGACTCCTCAGCCACCAAGGTATGCCATTGATGCTCCCTTGGTGGTAGAACCGGCTGCCGCGACTACCACAATGACCGCACTGTCCGTGGACAGCGGCCCTGGTTCCTCGGGCATCTGGACAGATAGCGTGGCGGAGATGATACGCTGCGACTTCCAGCAGCCGGCTTTCGTACAAATACCACCGTTTCGCGGCTTTCAAGATGACGTCATCCTTTGGCTTCGCGCTATCAATGCCATGGGTGACCGTCATGCTTGGCCAGACCAAAAACGATGGCTGGTTGCGGCAAACCGACTTTGCGGTGCCGCCATGGCTTAGGCATCAAGCAGGGGTCCAGGCTTGAATGGAGTGTAGCTCTTATAGCTGCTTTCAGTCCACTTCCTTATGCCGGCGCGTCCCCTACATCCCCGAGCATCAGCTGCGGCTCGTCGTCATCGAAGATCGCGGCCGAGAAACAACGGCTCAGCAACAGCGGCAGCGAGTCGATCCCTCAGCCGCCACCGCATCAGTCACAGACCTCCGGTTCGAGCATCTCCACGTCGGCGTCCTCCGCTTTCCATAGCGTGCCTGGCAGCAAGTCCTCCAAGACAGCGGATGAAGCTGCATCCGCAGCGGTGTCGGAAGCAGAGGCATGCGGCGACGACGCGGGCAATCTGCAGTACGGCGACCCTTAGGACATGGACCCAGCCGCCGTGGCTCTACGGCTGCTGAGGGCCGAGGATAATCGCAACAAAAGCCCAACTCCGGCACACGCCACCCCTGCCGGAAAGGGGGCGCCGTCCACCAACGAGATGGCCCGCCAGCCTGTCTACGAGACGGCGTTAGACTTTCGTCTCAAGCAGCGAGAACCCGGCCAGGGCCTGGACCGATTGGCCCAGAGTCGTGCAATCATCCTCCCTGGGCTGCAGCAGCAGCCGCGTGCAGGCCCACTCTACCCGGTGCCATCGTCGTGCTCGTCTTCGGGACTGTCAGTTACACCAGGTCACAAGGGAGACATCACAAGACAGCCTTCACTGCAGGATGCCTGTTGTCCGAAGCCAGCACCACATCAGGGGAGCAGTTGCAGCACTTCGGTATCTTCTAGTATTCAGCAGCAACCAGCCACAACACCTCGTGCTTCGAGCAGCAGTGGCGGTGGCAATCCTTCAGTTCCTATTCCTGCTATCAGAGATCATGATTTGGCGTTCAGGCAAGCGTCAGCGGCCATTGACCAGAGTCATCCATTACCAAGGTCGCCTATTTACGAGGACGCCCCTGCTGCACCTGTCGGCGCTGTCGCTGTTAAGCGTAGCATCCTTGCAGGTTTCAAGGTGCTCCGTTCAGGGTCAGTATGGCGCCCAAGTCACAGTGGCCACTGCAACGAATCGCCGCCTTATAATAGCTCCGACAGTGGCCTCCGGTCATTCAGAGCATCACCATCCTTGGACAGCCTCCCAACTCTTCCTGTGATAGTCCTCGGAAACCTGAGGAGAGGCGGGAAGACTTGTAAGAGTCGCACCACTCGCAGTGATCAACGAAGCACCCTTTGATGGAATCTCCTCGGCTTCGGCTGAGACGAACAGCGCGGAGCGGCGGGATGGTCGTCGGCGAGACCTGCGACCAGCGCGCAACAGTCAGTGCCGCCCGCCAGAGAATCCGGTTGCGTGTTGGACGGCTCACAGATGACGACTTCAATGCTTGGACGGGTTGCGTGATACCAGGCGCGCCGGAAACTTGCAACGTGGCCGAGTGTAAAGATGAAGAGAGAGAGAGAGAGAGAATAAACTTTAATAAAAAGAGCACGCGAGCGTAGGTAGCTCCTCCGCTCTGCAGTGGGTGGTCCCCTCAGTCCAGGAGTCCAGAAGGGCAGCTAAAGATGAATAGATGCACTTAGGCTCGGGCGCTCGCACACCGGGCGCTAGGGGGCGAACGAGGGGAAGACGAGGACGAAGCAGAATATAGAACAGCCATGTGCTGAGGACATCATGATCATCATCAACAGCCGGCCCAGGAACGGGTACTGTCTCTGTCTCTCCTTTACAATATATATATATATATATATATATATATATATATATATATATATATAAACAACGCCTCGAAATCCTCGTCTATGCCCTCGTAGTTGAGAATATCCCACACCAATTCCATCTCTACGTTGTCGTTAGCTCGCTCAGTCTGTACAACTACTAGCCATAAAGACGTACTCTCAGCTATTGAAATCGCTGCACTACATCATTACAAATATTTTACCTGCGAAGCGTCTGCCTGGTATGATTCCATTTTGTAGTTTTCCCAGTATATCATTTTCTCGACCCCCCCTCTACTGCTCTAAATATATGATTTCCATTGCCGTTATATTTATCACCGAGGTTACTGTAACTCGCCTGTATGAGCACGTCTTATTTTTATCGCATTTGCCCTTATAGATAAGGTTCATCCTACTTTCACGCCACCGAATCGGAATTACCTATGTTTTAATAACTTGCTCCCTGGCACTACACAGCTTGAGCCCAGCTTGCACTTTGGGCCCAGCTGTTTGATTAGGTGCATTAGCATTTCACCTGGACCTGCGGTCATGTCGTTAGTAATATTTTCTTCTCCTTTGTTCCGCTAAAGTATTTCTAGAATAGATTTGGAGCTCATGCAACACAAGTGTAGCCGATGAGCTTGTCAGGCGTATCCACTCGGAATGAATTTCCAGAATGACACCAGTTTGGATGTATGCGCCATCAAACTCGCCGTAACATGCAATGTTGTTCCACTTTACCAAAATGTTGTTTTATACATTGGAGCACAAAAGTAACTCCCATGTATTTCGTCCCACACTTTCGGAAATAATATATCGAAACTGGTGTCATCCTGTAAATTCAAGTGGATGCGTCTTGCAGACTCACCGGCTACAATTCGTAAATTGCAATATGTGTCGTAAAGCAATTAACTAAGAAGTTCATTAGTCAATTTTTGTTCATTATTTGAATAGGTGTTTCGGTTTCTCGTGTTACTAATGTTCGCCTCTTCGAATAACCCAGCTCAACTGTAAGAATTATGCTACCTGCCACAGGCGATTTTTTAAAATTCCGTAAAACCTAAACATGAACACCCTGTATATGTTACAAATTGTAAACCGCATTCGTATGGCATGTGCGCGTTTCGTTCCTCTTTGCTGAGGAATATATATCTGTATGTATATATATATATATGCGTGCGTGTGCGTGTGTGTGTGTGTGTGTGTGTGTGTGTGTGTGTGTGTGTGTGTGTGTGTGTGTGTGTGTGTGTGTGTGTGTGTGTGTGTGTGTGTGTGTGTGTGTGTGTGTGTGTGTGTGTGTGTGTGTGTGTGTGTGTGTGTGTGTGTGTGTGTGTGTGTGTGTGTGTGTGTGTGTGTGTGTGTGTGTAACAGTAATCTTCACTCGCGATGGATTCAGCTAGCACCCTTCATTTCTCGCCGCCGTAATCACCAACAGAAAGTAGCAGTGCCCCATTGCACCACAGTAAGATGTGCGCAGTCAAATTTTCCAAGACCTTGTAACGATTGTAATTCCCTACCCACATCACTAACGAGTATCACTGATACCATTCAAGTTAAAAAGGGTTCTTACGACGATTATTACCTAATTACCGCTTTTGTGCTGTTCACTAACTGATCTTTGTATCTTGTTTTGGTTATCGCATAATATAATTGTCTTTGAATTGTTTTATTATGTTCTTGTAAGAAGCTTGTTCGCATTATTAATAGCTTTCCTCTATTGTTTTATATTCTTGTATGAAATGTGCTTTGTGTTATATTATTGTTGTGAATTGCCCTTCCCCTCTCAAATGTACTCTGTACCCTGAGGGTAAAATAAATAATTAAATAAATACCATTTCTCAAGTGCGCCAGTACCAAGACCACCAGATTGTTCCTGGGCACGTTAATAAAATTGATTGATTGATTACTATCTACGGCATTGAAAAGAGACACAGCATGCTGAACAGCATATAGGTAGCTAAAGGCATAGCTGCTGCTTTCACACTTGTTTTGGGGTGGTCTCCGACTGCTGTGCGCTACTATAAGCGAAAAAAGGGACGGTTGGCCACACCAGAAACAACCTAAAGCTGTTTTTTTTTCTCAGCAGTAAGAATAATAACCAGTGTGAATAATTTTTTTTTAATTTCCATAGGCACGGTAGCCCACGCTGACAACGTTGCGTACCAGGTGCCCTTGAGAGCTGTTAAATGTAGCATTCAACTTCCTATGTCGTTTTCTCGTGTACATTTGCTTGCTTTGAGGTGTACTTAGACTCTTCCTTCTCTCTCTCAAAAAAAAAGAAATCTTGCAGTCATACGTTTCACCAGGTTAGTTTCGCTTAAATCTGCTCTCAAAGAAAACGCAGGTTTTCACACAAATAATTTGCATTTTAGGAATATTTTCCTTTCACTCTAAGATAGCAAGTGTTGTTTTTTTTGTGTTGAATCACTGCTCTTTTACAGTTAACAACAGAATTTGACAATTCTCTTGGTTTTTTATTAAAAAAAGAATTTCTGCCATTTTCAAAGCTTCAGAGAATGCATTACAAGTGGAAGAAAAACAAAACTCGTCACGACTGTCTGCGACATATATTTAAGTATAATTATTGTTTTTTTCAAGTCGGGTACAGGGAAATAAATATCTGAGAAGAGAAGCGATGTTCAGAGACACTGCACTTTGGGTTGTAACGAAGCACTGTCTGCTCTGACGTGCACAGATCAATCATTTACTATTGCAATTTATTGACTGAAAGGTTAGGGCATCTCAGCAGAGCTCATCGAGAGAAATTTTGCCAAGCGCAGAAAGATGATTAAAGAGCGGTCGTGAAGTCATCCCAAATGGCTATTGTGAAAAATCTGATGCGATGAAGCTCATTATTTTCACATCTGTTCCGAGTCAATCGCTCGGCGTCGGCAACCTCGTTTCCCACTTTGTAACGCTGGCGTCAATCGTAGCACCGCCTTGTAACAGTCGATAGATAGAATCCATTTTTGCGGGAAGTGTCTAGTTCGGAGTCCGTACTGCGCCTAACTGCTGCCCAGCGCCACAAACAACGCATTTGCGTAGTGGGTAGAATAGGCAAAGAAGCTATAGCTTTCCTCGGTATTCATATACGCATTTTTCAAATAGACCAAGTCATCTAGTAACGCTTATTACAATCGCACCAAGCTTAGATTCTTACGCCAGCCACAATTACAGTGACTTCAACTCTGCTGTGGAAGTAACGCCGAAGCCTGAATAGCAATTGCGTGTACCATGTGTTTGATGAAACTTTCACAAGACGTAAATTGTGACCTTTTATCTTCTCCCTAAGTTTAAAGAGGCATTAGTTGCAGAGCATCAAAATAAGTTTTGGAAAACCCAGTCATTAATTTCCTTATGTGACAGGACTAATCAGTAGTCCTGCACATGAACGAGAAAATCGGGCTGCTCACTCCTTTTTTCTCCACATTTGCGCGATTCGCAACAGAAAGGAAATGGCAGTTTCTTGAAGTTACTTTTCACACTGCACGAGCTATTATCCGAGGCAGTAGCCGCGCACCTGTGCAAGGGAGAACATAAAGCAAATGTGTTAATTTCCCAGTGCAAGCCCAAGTTGAACTGCTACAGAGTGACAGGTGAACAAAGCAATCGCAGTTACACTAATACACCAGACAAGCGTTTGTTCTGTGAAGCGTGCACGTGTATGCTCGTGTTCGTTTGTCACGTGGCTAGTCAATTGGTAATACCTGAAATGTGCGCGCGTTTCTCTTCCCTCGTCACTAAATCGCCTGCTCCACCTTAATTTACGTCTGCTAAGGCTCGTGCGCCAGTATAGCATGTTGCTGCGTGAGGACCGTACCACGTTTTACTCAACAAGAACACCTCCGTGTGTGCGGATGCGTGTTTCTGTAACCTAGCGCAAAGGACCCGTGCCGTATTGTCGACAGGCCCGGTGCTGGATTTTTCAGTCATGCACTCATTTATGCCGCAAGTTTTCTTAGTGGGAGAGCGCCACAGGTCACAGGACCTCGTAGCCGTGCACGTGAACGCGGCTTCTTGGTTTGCTCCTCAGGAATTGGGAAGCCTTCTCTCAGTGGCTTCCTTTGTAAAGCGAAGATTCCTTTCCCTCTTCCACCCACTCTGCAGGCGTTAACTGCTGTTGTCTTGCAGGTTATACAACTTCGGCCACTGGATCTTTTCCACTGGCTATCTGCCCGAATAAACAACTTGGCCGAGATTTTGTGCATGCACCACTAGGTAAATAGACAACTTGGTCCATTAGGCATGCACAACTGGCCATCGGGCGCTGGGCATGTGGACATATTTGGCGATTCTCAGAGGCTGGGTGGGTGCTACTGGGTAGGTAGCCGAATAGAAAGCGCAGTGATCGAGAACTTTGAGCTACACAGAAATTAAGAAGAGGACGCCAACAGAAAATTCAAGTCGGCAACGCAGAAGTAAAGAAAAAGTCGGTAACAAGAACATTCTCCGCTTCCCGAGTGATTTAGACGTCGTGGTATTCCGAAAGCGTGGCAGCCCTCCGGGATGACGTGTTCATTACACGGCGGCCAATTCAGTTTGATATCCCGAGTCCAGGACGCCCGAGATACTCAGTCTTCAACTTGAGGGATGAGTTTTTGCTGCACGCATACACTAGATTTTGTAGCCGAATAACAAGAACAGCACTGTTGATAACGGTTAGAGATGCGTCGATACCTTGTCATCACCCTGGATTCTCTGTTATTTTAACACGAAAGTGTTTTATGCCGGGGTCCACCAAGACTTCACTGACGTATTTCCGTCACGGAAATACGTCATAGAACATAATACAAAGAAAGAAACCAGAAGAAAATGTTCCACAAACATGCAAAATTTGGAAATCGAACCCACGACCTCTCGGTCCGCGACGATAGATCGCCGAGCGTTTAACCCATTGCGCCACAAACGCATTTGCAGAGAGCTACACAGACGCGCCTTATATATCTAACACTCCTCCGTGTACCCGCGCTCTTGCTCGGGGCGGTGCCGCCGCCTACGAGCAGAAAAGAGAAGTACTGCATTATGACACTAACGCGCACCGACAGTGAACGCTTCGGTGGTCTCAGCACTACGACGCCTCGATGCCAGCATTCGAAGGGACGCTGGCATCAAGAAGCACTACCAACGCCACCTAGGTGGCGTTCACCGTACTCAGCACAGCGGAGCGTGGCCTCCGCAATTAGCTCTGAAAATGTTTCTGAAGTTGATCGCGGAGGCTGCAATTACGACGCGCTGTACGCGCTGATTTGACTCGGTGACGATTCAGTTACGTGCTTTGTCTTGCGCGTTGTATTAGTGTGTCAGTTACGTGCTTCGTCTTTCGCGTTGTGCTAGCGTGTGCAGCGTAGTGCAGCTTCCATATGCACGACGGTTGCTCATGGTCATCGACGTTGGTAGTCGTGATGGAGGAGACGTGCCACCAGGCGTCAGCGTGGGTGCATCAACGCCTAAGGGCGCTTTAGCCACAAAACACCAATAGACATTATATATCAATGTGCAATAAACATTACACTACTTCTGTGAAGACACGTTTCACTTTCGTGTTCTATACCGATTCCTATATAAGAGGGATCAACCACATTTTTTTCATTGATTGCTCAGTCTCCACCATGCGCTCTTCTTATACACGCATCACGCCGTTAATAAAGACGCCACCGTCATCTTCCACTGCACACATAGTACATCTCCCTGCCAGCTAAATCTGCTAAAGGGTGTTATTTCAGAAAGAAGAGATCATTGCTAGAGTGGCATCAACAGTTCTAAACTAATGAAGACATATCCTATACCAATGAGGCCGTCGGCAACATTAGAAAACTAGTGAAGCAGAAACTGACACAAAGCGGGAGGTCATGAGTTGCTATAAAATAAACACTTACTCTTCAATGGTAAGCTTCCTATCAGATATATAGCATGTCGCTCGTTTGCACTCATCTTGTAATGTATACTGCGCTTGAATTAAATTATATCCGTACTGACAGGCATCTGGAAAACAGAAGCACGAGGAAAGTCAATTACCGATCTTTTTATAGCCTAGTCCCATGTTTTGAAAAGGCAAAAAAGTATATTTGAGAACATGAAAGGAAAGCCGACGTTTTAACGCTAATTCATTGTAAATTTTTCTCAGAGTTGCCGACAAATATTGTCAATTTCTCTCTAAATGAGGACTTGTGTCTCAAAATGCCAATCTGCTCTTTTTGCCACCAAAGCAGGCTGTTGGATACCCCCTTGGATCTGCATTTCTCTTTAGAGGAGGTGGCAGCAGCTATTACTGATGTAAGCAAGCGCTGAAGACGAAGTTATGACAGAATCGGCTATCAGGCTATCACGATATGCCCGACTGCGTTTCGTAAAGATCAGCAACTCTTCGTGGATGAGCGATGGCAAAAATTATTCCAATTCTCAAGCCTGGAAAGCTACCGATTAACTGTGCGTCATTGAGATTCATAGCGTTGCTCATGTGCGTGGGAAAATTGACGGATCAAATGATTCATAAGAGAATGTCATGGTTCCTTGTAACCAGGTCTGCATATCTTCAAGGAACGAAGGGATTTCATGCGAACAATTCCGCTATCGAAAATACCATTCATCGTACATCATCTGTCTAAGAGGAACTAAATCTCAATCTTAGACTCCAATCGCCATTTTCTGGATATAGAGGCTCCATTGGAGTCGGTCCTTCACAACACAATTATTTAAGCTCTGGGTAGTCTAGTTCTTGGAGTGTGACTCGACAGATCGATTCCTAATTATTTCCAGATATTTCTGAGCAGTCCGAGAGGCTCTACTTTATATTAGGTTGTTGAGAAAGGACTGCCGTAGTATTGAAAACATTATTGTTTACCATCATTCACATCCACCTGACGGCAATCCTGCCACATGGCGTCCATGTGACATTGTATGCGCACGACACATGCATTTGAAGTGCGTGACGTTCGCATTCAAACACCCAACAGTGACTGCTCCACAGAGAAAAGTGTGACAAAGGCCTTTACACGGAGGCACATTAACCGGTACCCACTGGTACTCAATGGCTGCGAACTTCCACGTGTGAAAACTCAAATTTTATAGGCAGTAGCGGTTGACAGAAGTTCGACTTCGTCATCACTGGTAAACAAGTTGTTCTAGACGATCTCCGCGGAATGTCAAATATTCAGAAACACGGCTGGATTGCAATGAGGCAGCAACTACGGGTCAATGGTGCTCCTTCATAAAGCTTATGTAGATGGTACAGTGCGCTGCAGCCTGCCCATTCATCCAATCTCTATCGCCAGTAATAGAAAACATGAAGCAGCTCGTAATAATTGTCGGAACATGTGCCTTGGCCCTTGAAAAGGGTTGTCATGCCCGGGAACCGTAGCGGAGGCAGGATGCTTACCACTTGGCCTTGTTAAGATCATAAGAAACACTTATGGCGAATTCCATTGGGAGAACAGGAGCAGGGCGCCGCGCAGTGCGGAGGCGGGCGACAGCGCAGTGAGAGCAGGCACACTCGACCCGCCACTGGAATACGGCGTGCATTCGGAGAGCAGGTGGGAGGGGGACGTGTGAGGAGAAATGCACCATGTGACTAAAGCAATCGACGTCCCATTCTCTGCAGGAGAGCGGCAAAACACGCGTGATCGTCTTGTAATCTGTCGGGCGTAATCATGTCACCGTTTGCGGCCACGTACTACATACTTTTGTGCAGCGCCGACGCATCCCACAAAGCGTCCGCCTGCGAAGATCATCTGAAACTGCAACTTGAATCTGAAGTTGAGCTCCAGCAGCTTTCGCTGCTGTCACCGTCGAGCGTCTCAAGCACTTCAGCAAGGCGACGACGCTTTGCTGCCGCTGTCCCCCGCGCATCCAACGAGAAGCAAGGCGGACTATAAATGCCAGGATCTGTCGCTAAATCGCTGCGAAGCTCGCTCGTATCACCGACGTCAAAAACAGCGGTACCAAAACACCAACTACACTTGGCTGCCGCCATTGCCGCCGCGCGCGCCGGCTGAAGCAAAATAAAAAGAAACGAGGAGGATATGACGGTTTAAGTGACGTGACTTCCTCCGTACTCCGCTTTTCAGGCGAGAGCAGTCCGGACTGCTCCCGGCTGCTCTCGGCGCAGCGAAACTGCTCTTGTTCTACCACTGGATGACGGCGCTCCCACTCCTGTTCGACCACTGAAACACGTCGCCTCTGGAACGAGCACTTTCAGCGTGCTTTTGAGTGCTCCTGTTCTCCCAATGGAATTCGCCATTAGTAGTCATCTGCCCCAAGTTCTGCATGCCAAGACGCATTTCATACGCCACATTGTTACAACACGCACCACCTCCAGCTCTGGACAGGTTGTTGAAGGCATCTCCGTTTGTCCGTCGAGCCGGCACCACACTTTGGCATTATTTACGCCATCTAAATGTTTAGGAGTATACAGAATTTATTAGCTTGAGTATAGCTATATTTGATATTTCGTGGAGGATCCTATGGTGGGAAAATTATTGCCATGAAAAATATAATTGCCTAGACAAGTAACTAAAAAAAATTGACTCGCTATTACCTTTTATTAAATTCCTCATCTCATGGCACATGCTGTCATTGCAGAATTGAAGCTAAGCAATAGTAAAATCATATTTGCTTAACGGAAATGTATGGCCTATACTATCACTTTTGAGATATCCGCCATAAAAGTTGATAAATAGCACGCATTAACGTTCCAGTAAGGATTGTCCTGAACAATCCGTGGGACGCTCTTGAGAAACTGGAGACTGAAGCGCCAACATATTTCGTAGCAGACAGCAGGGACGGATATGTAGAAAATAACAACATGAAGGTTCTGCAGAGACAACACGACTTTCCCACTCTTTAACTTCAATTCCGCAATTCAATCTAGTGAGTATCAGCGAGTGAATAACATAAACGTCATTTAGAAAATATTTGAGTTAGCTATATTGACAATAGAATTTTTTTTGCCGGCAACTTCTGCCACTTCCGTAAATACACGTGCCATGCCGGGACAGCGCTAACCGTCACAAGGCGACCTTTAAAACGATTCAAAATTGAAGAGAAATACACGTGCTGTGAAACATCATAAACATTTTACTTACGCCTTACAAAGGCCACTTTGCCGGCTTCAAGTGCGTATACTTGCGAACAGCACAACACAGACCAGATCAAGCAGCATGTGTGAAACGATGCCGATGCCATATAGTTTCTGCCGCTTCAGCCCTGAAACATATGAATGAATGAATGAATGAATGAATGAATGAATGAATGAATGAATGAATGAATGAATGAATGAATGATAACTTTATTTATAATGCGGCGAGTTATTCGGGGATTTGGGCGAATACCCCTGCCTAGGTGTCGGCCACGAGCCCTTGAGCTCTGGCGGATTCCTCGGCCCGCTGGACGGCCCAGAGTTGGTCTTCGAGGGCGGAGCTGAGCCGCGTAGTCTCCCAGCGCGTTCGGCTCGAGGCTGCGTCCCCGTCTGGAACCCCCCCTTGTTTGCACTCCCATAACATGTGTTCCAGGGTTGCCCTGGCCTCACAAAACTTGCATTGGTTGGACGAATTAAGCTCTGGGTAACAGAGATTCAAGATCACCGGGTTTACAAACGTTCTTGTCTGCAGCTGTCGCCATGCGACCGCCTGTCTCTTGTTCAGTTTCTGGTGTGGTGGCGGAAATTTGCACCTCGCCAGTCTGTAGTGTTGCGTTATTTCTCTGTAACTCGTCTGGCGATCCTCCCACTCCCACCCCAGACGTCGTGGCCGAGTCAGCGGTAGTGTGGTTGGCGGCTCGGTCCGTAAGCCCTCGAGCCGCCCCGTGCGCCGCCTCGTTGCCGGCGAGTGAGGTGGTGTGGGCGGGTGCCCATACGATAAAAACTTCTTTATTCCCGGTTTTGCCCGCGAGTAGTATTCGTAACGCCTCGGGGGAGATGCGGCCGTTGGCGTAGTTGCGAATTGCCGTCTGGGAGTCGCTGATGACAACTTCGGCCTCGGTGGTGGCAACCGCTAGCGCGATGGCTACCTCCTCCGCTGTTTCCGCGTGCACCGTGCGTACAGTGACACTAGTTTTGCAAGTGTTCTCGTGATCTACCACCGCGGCCGTGAAGGCGCGCCTGCGCGCGTACCTGGCCGCGTCCACGAACACCGCGTCTTCACATTTTGCCGTACTTCCTGTGTACGTCCTGCGCTCTCTTTTCCCTTCTACCCCTGTGGTATTCCAGGTGCATGTTCTTTGGTAGCGGAGGGACGACCAACTTGTCCCTGAGGCTGCTGGGTACGTCGACTTTGATGCCGTGTTGAGCGTGATACCCGATGTCTAACTTTTCTAGTATGTATCTGCCCGTCCTGCTCTTGGAAAGACGTTCGTATTGCGCTATGTTCTGTGCCTCTATCAATTCCCCCAACGTATTATGTAGACCTAGATCCAGTAACCTTATCGTGCTTGTGTTGATCGGTAGCTCTATCGCCTGCTCGTAAGCCTTTCTGATTAAGCGTTCCATCTTTGTCTTCTCCGCAACGTGCCAATTGAGGTATGGTGCCACGTACGTTATTCGGCTAATTACGAAGGCCTGAAGTAATCTGATCATGCTACCTTCTTTCATCCCGCTGTGTGTTGGATATGCGTCTGAGTAACCTGACGGTCTGTGCAACCGCGCCTTCCAGTCTCCTGATGGTCTCGCCATTATGTCCGTTGACCGCGATGTGTAAGCCCAGAACCCGCATGCTATCTACCCTGGGTACGGGGCGCCCGTCGGACGTCGTTAGTCGTATGTCCCTACCGGGATCCTCGTCGTTCGTCTCGCCGTTCGGCTTGCGGCCTCTTCGCATAGGTCTGTAAACTAACAGTTCGTACTTTTCTGCGGAGCAGGTCAGTCCGGTGTTCTCCAAGTATTGTTCGACCGTCTCGATAGCACGTTGCAACGTGTGTTCTATCTGGCCGTCGCACCCCTCGGTAACCCACAACGTAATGTCGTCGGCGTAGAGGCGGTGATTGAGCCCTTCGATTTCGTTTAGCTTGGGCGGCAACCCCACGAGAGCTAGGTTGAAAAGCATGGGCGATATCACCGATCCCTGCGGGGTGCCGGCGCTACCCAACTCTATTTGTTCGGTAGTAAGCTCCCCGAGAGTTCGCTTGGCCTTTCTATTCGTCAGAAAGTCTCGAACGTAATTGTACGTTCGTTCGCCAAGGCCGAGTTCCTGCAGTTTGGCCAGTACGGCTGCGTGCGTTACGTTGTCAAAGGCCTTCTTCAGGTCCAGGCCGAGTATGGCCTTAGTGGACCTGGTCGGGCTGTTTATGACGTGGTGTTTGATTTGTAGTATCGCGTCCTGCGTAGAGAGGTTTCTCCTGAACCCCAACATAGTGTGGGGGAGCAGGTCGCGGTCCTCGAGGTAGTTGGTCAGCCTTGTGAGGACCGCGTGCTCCATTACCTTCCCCACGCACGAAGTCAGGGAGATCGGTCTGAGGTTCTCTAGCTGCAGTCGCTTGCCCGGCTTCGGTATCAGCACGACGTGCGCTGTCTTCCATTGCTGCGGTACGCGTCCGGTTTCCCAGCACGCGTTGACATATTCCGTCAGTTTCTTTATGGATTTATCGTCTAAATTCCTGAGCGTTTTGTTTGTGATTCCGTCGGGCCCGGGCGCCGATTTAGTGTTGAGCTTATGTAACACTGCCCTGATCTCGGACTCGCCGATCGGTCTGTCTAGGTCTTCATTGATTGCGCCTTCGTATTCTGGATGCGTTGCCGGTGGGACCGAATTAATGTACCGTCCCTTATCTCCCGTAAGATCTCCTGTTCGGAGCCTTCGTACGCATGTATGATTCTGTTGATGTTCTGTCTATACGCGGTTTTCGTCTCTTCTGGGTCAAGCATGTACCTAAGCAAGTTCCACGTCTTCGCGAGCCCTAGCTGATTCTCCATGTTACTGCAGGTGTTTTCCCACTGTTGCTTGCACAGCTGCTGTGTGTGACTCTCAATGTCCCTGTTTAGTTTCCCTATCTTTTTCCTAAGCAATCTGTTGTGTCTTTGCCTTTTCCATCTTTCCTGCAAACTTTCTTTGGCCTCCCACATGTGTAAGAGTCTGCTGTCTATGAGTTCGAGTTGCGCCTCTGGTGGGACCATTCGTGTCGCCGCGGCAATGTCACGCTTCACCGCGTCCGTCCAATCCCCGATGTCCTGAATTGCTTCCTGCGAATCTTCCGTCTGCCTAATGTTTCTGAATTTGTCCCACTCGGCCAATTTGTGCTGTTTACCTCTGATCTTGCGCGGTCCCGCCGTGACTCTAATCTCTATTATAAAGTGATCACTACCGAGGTCCTGTTGCGTGTTCGTCCACTGCGAATCGCCAATGTTTTTCGTAAAAGTTAGGTCCGGTGTGGTGTCTACGCTAACGCTGTTACCTCTGCGCGTTGGCAAGGAGGGATTCGTAACGAGGGTGAGCCCCTCTTGCGGCGCGTCGAGCCACAGGTTCCTACCCTTGGCGTGAAACATATGATACAAAACATTTCTTGGCATGGACTGTAATTAGTGCACAAGCTTTCTTTATTGTTTAAGATAAAAGAACATGGACGGAAATAACCATGTGACGAGATCATTGCGGTTATATTATGATAACCTCGGTGGTAGCTCAGTGGCTACAGCGCTCGGCTGCTGAGCACAACGTCGAGGCTTCGATTCCTGATCGAAGTGGCCACATTTAGACGGGGCAGACTGCACAAACGCTCCTGTACTTAAATTTCGTGCCCACTAAAGAAGCCCAGATTAATGAAACCCGCCGCTGAAAAACTACGGCGTCCTTCAAAACCCACTGTACTGTTTCGTGTCGTTCAACCACGCAGCTCAATTTCAATTCTGATACAGCGAGGAAACCAGTTCTGCGGAAAGCCGCAACGTCGTTAAAGTTTCACGAAGTGAAATTATTGTCATTCGCGGGACAGCATGGCAGCGAGCTACAAACTTAAACCAACAAGCGTCCCTCGGGAAGAAACCTTCGCTGCTGCTCAAAAACTCGTCCTGGTCCATGGAGCGAATCTGCGACGAGCGAATTTTTAGGGCTGCCGCTGAGCTCAACAGTAGGCTAGCAGAACATTTTATTCTTTATTTTTCTTCTTTATTGTGGAGCCTACGAGATCTTATAGGGCGAAGCGGAATTAATTGACGACTTGAAGCTCAGGGACACTGAATATGGTAAATTGTTTTACAGCAAAGACCTCCAAATGGGTCTGTACTGTCCGTGGGCAAAAAGAAACTCAGCCAATCAGCGCGAGGCGCGCGCCGCGTGCGCCGCTACATTCCTTGCAGCACCACCAGATGGCGCTCGCCTCCGCGTTTCTAGTAGGACACGTACACCTTTGAAAAAGCGCTTGGGTTTCAAGTGGACGGAAGTATCAACCGGTCAGCAGTCGTGATAAGCAAGAGTCGTTTAGAGTATTGGTGGAATACTCTAAACGAGCATTGCCGCTTTCAGGCAGTTGCCTGGAAGCGCCAGCAGTAGCATCCGAAGCAGGGAGTGACGTAACTACGCTGTTGTGTGTAAAACAAGAACGCGTCTTGCAATTGATTTGTGTTATTACATTGTTATGGGAAGGCCACGTATAGTGAGGACTCCTGAAGAGCAACGTACATACGAGGCGTGGCGAAAGGGTGGGCAAGTGCATTTCTCGCCTGTCTGGTCCACTCTTAGTAGGTGCGCGACGTAGCTGCGCAGGCCGTTGAAATGTCCTATAGGCGCATGTGAATGTCACCATAATAATTTCAAGCTACGTCGCAATGGGTAATAGTTGTAGTTGTCGTTTACACCTGCGCTGTCCAAAAAGCTTCACAGCGTGGATTGGAGACCATTTTTTTTCAGTAATGCGCAAGGTGGAGGAAACTTAATGAAACAAGCTCGACCATCACCATCCAGCTCGACCATCACCATCGCCAGCTCGACCATCTGTGCGAACAGCGAGGCTAGTATATCCAATATTAGGCCGAATTAATGCACTCTAAAATCAGGGGCAGCGGATAGAGCAAATGAGTTATGCGGAAATCCGCAAGCTGTGGGAAGTTTTATAAAAGAAAAATATTGTCATCCACCGTGTGGTAGCAGAATGCTGATACCTTTCGGAAGTTCAGTGTGTCATGGTGTAAACGACAAGATACTGTACATAGATCGCGACGTGTTTTACGTCGCCGAGGCTGGAAACATTAAAAGCCAGATTCAGCAGCACCAGAAAGGCGCAAAAGGCCACGTAAACTTGATCGCCCTGCCGGAGCATTCCAAGTCAACTTGCCATATCATTGACTGGGATTCAGCTGGTGTAATAACGACTCGGAAGCTTCTTTCTATCTTCACTTCTGCTCTTGGAGTCATTAAGCGTACAATCACAATGTAATTCTGGGCTCCCATCATTCTTGTAGACATCCATCCACCAACACTACAGCAGTCATGTGCCTCTGTACAAAATTAAATAAATTCCGCGGTTTTACGCGCCGAAACTGCAATTATATTCTGAGCCACACCGTATATTGGAGTCTCGAGATTAACTGCACCACCTGGTGTTCTTTAACGTGCGCCTAAATTGTAGTAGTAGCTATCAGCGCAATAATTCACACGACGACAAAAACGTCAAGATATAGAAAGAGCGACAAAGTGTGCAGTTAAGACAGCCGTGTATGCATTCATGTGTTAAAAATCAAATCTATTAAAATCTGTCTGCGCTCTAGTCGACTTTTTTTTTTACTTGTGCGCTTGTATGAATTTCTGACCTGATAGCTACTTTGAACTCACAATTCCAACTCACTCAGCGCTGCACTTTATTAAATATTTGTGCACGACCGTTTTGCATTTCGCCCCCATCAAAATGCGACTGCTCCGTCCGGAATCCAACCTGCCACTTAAAGCTCAGTTGCGCGACGCCATAGTAGCCAAGCTACCGCCGTAGGTGCGGCACCTTGTGGCATGGCATTGTAAGGATCAACCCACCCATGCCTTTTCGGCGTCTCCTGGATAATCCTGTATCATAATGCGCAGGCGCATACCGTTCTTGGCTCCTTCGAGCAAGCTCCACATTGCTAAGGCTTATTAAAGCAGCGATGATGGAAAGTAAATTTTATCAACCTTTTAAATCACTAAATCCACAAGATTTCCCGCAATTTCACTGCTACGTGTGATAAAGTGAGCAGATAGAGTGAGGAGATAAAGTGAGCAGATAAAGTGAACTTACCTGATGGCACGATTGTGGATAAAACTTTGCTTTCGGTATGAAGCAGGCGCGGCAGCTAACACGCGTATGCTCTTTAGAGGAAAGGGCAGCGAGTTTCGCGGGGCTCTTTAAAGAAATTGTACTTTCACATAGCCCAGAGAAATATAAAGATCAATACACAGACGTGATACACATGTCACGTCTCTCCTGAATCTTCAAGAAGTAACAGGTGCCAATTGAGTGACTCTAGATTGTGATGTGTCATGACAATAACAAACTTTATCGCAGACTTGCGGCGCCGTAGAGGACTGTCGTATTGTAGAAAGCGCGAGACAAGCTTTCGACGCGGCATGATTTACTTATCTTTTTTGGTTAAATTAGCAACATGTCCTTTCTAATGAATTCATTTTTTTTTCGCTGGCACCCTTGTGTGGTAAATCTACAAGCGTGTGGCAGTTCGCACGCAGCATACATGATTGGCAATAATGTATGTGCGTAGCGGGAGAATTGGCGTCGATATCGAGAATCAGACTTGGTAGTGAACACAACAAACAGTCTTGCACGTACTGCTCCGCTAATCAAATTAGGAACGAGAACCTTTTGAGGGCAGCCGCTCTACCTCTGAGTGCTTACGCGCGCAGTCATCCTTGAGCGCGGGCGCAGGCGAAAGCAGCACGCCGGCCTCACTGATTTCTCTGTCCAGCCTTGACGGAGCTGTAGCGCGGCGTGGTATCACAGTGTCTGAAGGGTGGCTATAGTCCAGTATAACGCTGCCTCGCGCCACGCGCGGCGCAGTCCCACTATGACTGCGAAAAAATGACGCTCCAGTCTAGCCAAAGTATACGTACGCATGGTAGCGAAGGTGCCATGGAAGCCCATACGTCCTGCAATGGCGGCCTCGGGAGACACGGCAACGCCATCTACATTTCGCGGGGCAAACTTCTCGGCGGAAAAAAATTTACCGCTGGAGGCTTGTTGAGCCAAGTAACTACTGCCACATCGCCCATACTGAGCACACAACAAAACAAATGAAGCGCAGTAAGTGAGAACATTCACCACATCACGTCACAACCTAACCTAAATGCGCCAATCTATACTTATAGACCTCATTCTATAACCTCGCATGTTACACTGGTCAGCCTTGAGAGGTTTGCATGAATTCAGAGCAATGGACTCACCAAGATTTTGATAGTAGCATATCCATGCGTCATTAGTGCCAACACACATCTGTTATTTCGGCGTTAGGATAAAATCAACATTACATTGAAATGATTGACAAAAACCACACTTTATTCTTCACAAACAAAGCACGCATGCCACGTAGTTTTTCTCTGGTACTGAAGACATAGCTAAAACGTAATATTTAGTCAAAAGGCAGTTCAAAAATAAAGTTACTGATCAAATCTTATAAGGTTGACACTATATATATATATATATATATATATATATATATATATATATATATATATATATATATGGCTACGCATAAGAGAGTTTTAACGACATTACAGCGTTAAATATGGTAATACAATATCGGCATATCGCAGCACGCATCGCCACGAGCAAACTTCAGAAAGTCTACACAGTTTCGTATTCATAATTACTCGTGGATGGAAGCAAGCAGCCTGTGACTCAACATTTTCCTATTCTAATGGATTTGCCTGTACTTTTTCAAATGTTTCCATTGGAGAAATATTGGATGTATAATCTTCAACAACTAGTGTTTTGCCCCTTGAGATGTAGTCGCGCTTCAATCGTACGACCATAATTGATGTCGCTGCTCATTGGCTTGGAACCGTATTTCAGCCTCGCCTTCGCGACCTTGGTCTAGCACACGGTGTAGGATATATACTCTTAATATCTTATACCCGTGCCACACGGGCAAAGTAAAGTGCACTTTGAGCGAGTGCACTTCAGCGCGCTGAGTGTCACTTTGGTGGTGCGCTGCTACACGAGAAAGAAACGTGTTCTTTTAAATTGATGGCCATGGCAACCGAAAGTCAGACGGGAAAGCATATATTTACTAATATAAAAATGTGTGCAGAAAAACAGTTTATTATTGTTAGAAACAACATTTGCAATCCACCTTTATAAGCGCCGGAAACGACGGCAACTTGACCAGCAACAGTCAAAACTACTCGATCCGCCAAACAACTGCGCAGTCATTATCCAGCGTGGTCGTGAACAGCCCGAGAGCGAGAGTTTTTTTGCTGTTCTTGTCGTTCTTTTTTTTTTTTTTTTTTTTTTTTGCGGTGTGGCACATTGTATTATCTTGTAACGTTATCAATTTAAAACACTGTTATTAAAAATTACTCGTGACTCTTTTTTCGATATCACGTTATGTATCTTCTAAGCATTGCTAACGAGGCTACACACTTCGCCGCCGCGAAGTGAGTTCGCCGAACACACTCGCCGGCGAGTGCACACTGCAGTGAGTGTCACTAAGCGTTCCCGTGTGGCAGCCTCCGAATGACGTGTGGCAGCCTCCGAATGACTCTAGCCGCGAAGTGCACTCGCTCAAAGTGCACTTTACTTTGCCCGTGTGGCACGGGTATTACACCGTGGTCTATAGCGTCTGGCGCAGTCAGCGTAACCGGCGGCATTCGGCGCGGCCGGGATGGGAATAGAACATGCAAGGTAAATAAATATACCTCGTAGCGAAGCTTCAATAGAAGCCCATACGTTCAAAACATGGTGGCTTATCGGCGGTTCGTGGGGCTTAGCGCCATCTGTGTGAGATGGGAACAAGCTTCCGGTGGAAAAAAATTATTTGATGTCATATCCCTTAAAAATAGAAGTTACGTCATTTTGTTCTCTAAGGCGCAAAGTTTATTTTCCAAGGCCTGCCATTAGAGCTGTATATTCAAATACCTCACCATTTGACTTGATGGGCGTTTCACGCTTTCACCGTGGAAAGGGATGTAAGCAAAGGTCAGCCGTACGGGTGTCGAAATCGCATCGCTGCACTGAACATACGTTCATTGGAGGCCGACGAACGCTTTGGGCGTAGAATGCGTAGCGTGCTCGTCCTTTCGTCGGACGCCAAGCCTGTCGGCCAGCGCTGTCGCACGAAAACAAATTTAAACAATTATCTGACGGTCGCAACTCACTACTTTTGACTGGACAGGTTACGAAACAATGACGCTGCCCACGTCACTAAATTCAGACAAACGTCGACAAGCAAAGCAACAAAACATGTGAGGGGGGGCGTATTGTAACAGGTGAACTTTACGAGCGCGCCTTTCTGCCCACTTCAAGAGCTGCGTTGCATTGCAAGTGATAGCGGCGTCAACGCCCGCCGCTATCGGATGGCCGCTCTTACGATGGGCGCTGAAAAAAGGTATTTATGGATAATGGTCAAGTAAAATAGAGTTGTTTCTTTTCTCGCCATGCGTATATGAAATTACTTAGGAATTTTATTTTCGTTGAATGAATCGAACTGCGTCTCGCTTTCATTAAAATACGCTTTTTTCTTTCCCAATGTTTGTTCCCTCCAAACATGGACTCTTTTATAAGCTTCGATGCCCTTGTTGTACAAGCTGCTCGGATTGGCATACATCTGTGATTGTTTTTATGCAAGGGTTGCGAAACCTTGAAATACGGGTATGTTTACCCTGCACCTTCAGTTTATTTAGACATGTATGTTTATTTAGCCTGTTCATCGCTAAGATCTCTTATCCTCCCAACAGTACATTCAGGCATGCCTTATGTCACGGGCTACACTAACCCTCACAACAGTTCTTTGAGCTGCGTGCAGTACAGGGGTGACGGTGCCTACTGGCCAACATACCTTCCCTTCTTTTCTTTAAGCAGAGATGGATAGAGCTGAGCTTTGAGGAAGGCGCATGTCCTAGATTCTTGGCCGTTATTACCTAATACTTTTATTGGAAGAAGGCCATGCTTATAAAGTATTATGTCCTTTGTTGATTCATTCAGTTCTATGCATCCACACATGTTTGTATGTGCCATCCCCATGGGATTAAAGGGACACTGAAATTATCTTGAAGGTTGTGTACAAATGCATCGAGTTGGTAGGGTAGGTCCTTCTGATCATCAAAAGCCAGATTGAAATGCTCTGCGTAAAGTGGATAATTTATTATTACCCTGCATGTCCCACTGGCTTATACACTAGCCACTGATATAAAGGAACTATACTTTAGTTACGATCTGTGAAGCAATGCAAGCTTGCACTCAGCAGAGCGTTCAGCTGTCCCGAGCAGTACTGCACCATACGCTGCCATGTGCACTCACCGGTTTTATTCAGCCAGCCAAGGATGTGCCAGTTCAAGGCAATCCAAAGCTACTATGTAGGTATAATGTATAGCTTTACTGATTTAAAATTGGATTCATGACTTATGGCTCTTCCACCGTGAAAACTGTATGTGAGAACAATTGGTACAAGCTTTTTTTAATATCGTATTTTGCAAAGATAGAAGGAAATGGCATGTAGTAGACTGCCCTTAACAGATTCACCTCTTTGTAACTAATTTAAACACTCGGGAACGGCTCTTTCTTGCGATTTTGCGTCTCTGCTGGTACACATATTTACAATTTTGAGCTGCCCTAGTAAAATACGCATAGTATTTATCACACCTTGTGTTTTACGCAATGTGAAAAATCAAAAATTCACTTTCATGACAGCTGATATACCAGGCAAATCTGCAAGGAAATATGTTCAATTCAGTTTTCTAGCATTGAAAGAGAGTTTTTCGGTGTTTAGGTCTGAGAAGAAAAAAACGCTCTCACACAATAAATTGCTGGGTCTTTCCTGTGAGTTTTTTCCGTCTTATGCGACGTTAGCAATGATAATACAGCAGACGTGACAGTCTATAGACACCAGCCATTAAATGATCGTTTGTGACCATGAATTATACTCACACATGCGCACCACGCAGACGTTCTAGGGAATTGAGAATTTGTGGTTCTTAAACAGTATTTACCCTTGAAGGTAGAAACATAAGCATGTATGAGTACTGCTGCCGATATACATCCATTTTATCTGCATGCGCTATCATTGAACAAATAGTGGTCGAGATTATCACTACATACATCTTACTAGCACCATCTAGAAGCCCATAGGCTGTTATAGCCACTAACGTACCAATAAAGAGAACTATTAGCACCAACTCTGGCACTTCAGACATTGTGTACCTTACACCAACCTGCAAGCATATGTTATGTAAGCACCAGATTTCTGTAGCTGTATTACCGCTGATTTTACAAGAGGTGAATATCCGCAAATACTATTTCAGTCCAAGAACCAGAACCTTCTGCCGACTGCAACCGACAACGTAAACATACCTGCTGCATGACTCTGCCATAGAATAACCGGGCACGTTACTGTGTACTTCAGAATCAAGCTTCTACTGTCCAGCAAATAGTGGTGACAATTTTATACTACAAGCAGCTACATCGACGCTACCAAGTCTATGCACATGTGCACAACTACTTTGCTGAAGAACATTTTGCGCGTACCTCTACTTTGTTTTCACTCAAATTTCGCAGCAATACTCCATTTGTTACTTCTCCTTATTCCATTAAAGACATCTGCGTCATTCACGCGGAATTTCAACAGGCAGCGAAAATAGCACACGCACCTGCGAGCTTCTCCGATGGAGCGTTAGACGGTGATAATTTTTACTGTGCGAATTAGGCAATGCTAACTTGCTTAGCAAATAACGAACGATGCGAACTTAAAGCAAACGAGAACTGAAGCAATAACTCTGGTTTGAATTCTACTTTTCGTCATGCCCTGAAGGAAGGATAATGTTGGTCATGTGCACCCGTATATCGATAAAGCATGTCGTTAAATAAAATTAATAATACATATTGGCCTTGCCACGAAGGTCGCGGCCACCGTGGTCGCGCTAAGTTGGTGCAGGAAACAGTGCATACTGCGCTTTGCCGAGCAAGGGACGATGCCAGCAATTTAACATGCTCGGACTAACCGAGCTACGCTGCATAACTGGCGAGCAGCGGCGAGTTAAACAAGACGACGGGGCGACATGCGAAACTGTCTATCTTTTACAGCGAAGCTTTGTATGGCTAGCCGATTCGTCCGCCAATCGCTTGTGCTCAGAAACTGTTATCATCAGCAATGGCTCGAGCGTCGTCTTCTTCCACAGCTGGCTCCGTTGCGGCTCATCATTCCTGCGTGGAATTTCACTTCTCTTCTGTCGTCGTAATGGGGAGGCAGCGCCTCCGGGAGTAGGAGCCATTGCTTAAGAGGTTATGAGCCATTCATTGTCTTATGTGACGGACAGATTTAATTTTGAAGCAATTTAATTTTGAAGAATCGCAAGCGGCAGTGCGACAACGGCGGACTGCGGGCATACCGTCAGTGACGTGGTTCTGTCCGTCGCAGTCGAACGTGTGTGTAACGTCATTAAGAAACGCAAAGACGTAACCAATAATTGAGGAAGACTTGAATGTACCGTCGGGATTAACCCAGTAATAAGCACCGGGGCCGCACTTTTCGGCTTCGCTGGTTAGCCATCTGTACGGAGTGCTTGGGCGGTGATTTTTTTTTATTGCTCGCTTTATTTAAGTGCATAACCAGGTATAGGGGACGTAAGCACAATATGTCAGCAGGCAGCCGTTTAGTGCCATCTGTCCGAGGAGGCATGCACTTCACCAAAATAAAGACGTGTCGCTTCACGATCTCGGCCTCGACGCAGCGCACATAAATACAAAGCCTATACCTCTAACAGTTATCTGGGGGAAGGGGGGGGGGGGAGGGGGGAGGGGGGGCGGGTTAAGTTAACATTAAGTTCAAAGCACATTCAACACGTTTGAAACTAAGCAGTGTAGTAGCCTGAATAACATTCTTGCATGGTGCGGTGGGAATGACGCTTAACACTGTTAAAAGTGTATTACTTCGCATGACGTGTAAGAAGTCAGTGCTACTTTAGACATATTACTTAGACGCACCACCTCTTGTGAGCGAAAGCAGCTGCAAATATCCAGAGAAAAGCTGCTAGATTAATACTCAACAAATTTTCAACATCTCATTCTCCAGCTAAATAAGGGCAATTAAGGAAATCCAACTGTTCAAGTCACAGCCTGTCCCACCCTTGCCAGAAATTCCGCCATGGCTTAAGGCACAGGCCTGCGACAACCGACCGCTGACTCGCCTGCGAAAGTCGAACCGTCGGCTGGCACAGGAGCCCGCCCTCACAGCCACCGGTGACTCACTAGAGGCATAGATAGACGCAGCTATCGATGGCTGCATTTTGCACACCAGCCTGTTGGGCCCCCATGCTACCTGACGAGCAACAAACATGCTCCTAATCAGGGGTGGATCCAGGTTTTTTCTGAAGGGGGGGGTCAGCTTCTGTCAATGATGATGATGAAAATAGTAGCCTTTCTTATTTACCGAAATTCACCGTTTCTGCTCAAGATAAACCTGCCTCTTATACGGCTAGTGCAGCATCTGTAGCGAAACCAGGCATCGGTTTCTCCAAACTTACAGGAAAACGACGTTGCCCAACATACCCATGTGCTTGGCGGCTGTGCCTCATAAGTTATCTAAGTCTCTAAGTATAGTTGGTTCATATTCCTGCGTCTTAGACTCAAGAACATGAATAAAAATGAATGGGCGCCTAAAGTGCACAAGTATCTTTACTTGAAAAGCGTGGACACAGAATGGAGGAACAGGCCAAGAAAGTTGGCAACCAAGTACAGGGTAATTGAAACTGTAAATAGAAAACCAGGAGTCATCAGAAAGAAAGTGCGAGAAACAGAGGTAGTTAATTGGATGTTAATTGAAGAAGACAGAAATTAAAAGGGAAACTCTGTGCGATAACACAAAGGACAGTGCCTTGCTATTTGAGGCTCGAGCCGGTTGCCTAAGGACAAAAACATACCGGAGCGAGCAAATATTCGGAACTAGATTAGGCATGTGGATGCTGCAGCCAAAATCCGGAGACCACTCAGCACATCCCAATGGAATGCGAAGAGATTCACCCAGTGAGAACCATACGTAACGTACACCTTCCAGAAGCGCTTAGGTTTTATGTGGAAGAAACCGTGAACCGGTCAGCAGTCGAGATAAGCAAGAGACGTTTAGAGTACTGGTGGGAAAAAAAGCTGAGAAGAAATTGATGCGACCGGATTTATTGCATTTATAGGTAGCGGTACAAGGTAGATTTTGAACGGAAAGAAATTAAGGATATGTATACAAAAATGCTAGATAAAACAATAACCAGCCCTTCCTCTGTCGAGAAAATGGGGGTAAGTCGAGAAAATGTGGCAAGACGACGCTGTCGCAGGCATTCCGCTTCGTTTGCCCTAAAGTCAGTGTTGGCCGCTCTTCGCTGACGTACGTTTGGGCTCAACATCGCGCTCCCGCAACTCGGGCTCCGGGGCTCTTCACTGACGTTTCGCCTAGGCTTCGGAAGCCCTCACGCTAGAATCGGACGATAAGCTTCGCTTACCCCCATTTTCTCGACAGCGGAAGTGCTGGTAATTTTTGTATCTTTGGGTCCCACGTCTGACACGGGTAGTTCAAGGGCGCGTTACAGGTCCCCGAGCCCACTGGGGTATGTGCCATTGAGCTTGGATTCTTTCTGCACAATCACCAGGATCGGCCCACTTCTCAGCGTGACACCACCACCGCATACCCTTGTGAGCCTGTAAAGCTTCGCTTAAGAAAATGTTCAGCCCTTACATCCCATGGAGATGGTTAAACAGCGAAGCTGAAAATGGGCGGCTGCGGTGTTTATCTTCAGGTTTATCACGCGCGTAAGTTAAAGTGTTTCTGAACTGTGTTACGTAATTATGCCTCATTTTACGTGCCCTTTTATGTCGAGCAATGAAGGCACGGGCACGTATGGCGTTGGCGGTGGCCGGCGGACTCCCGGTGCTCTTCGCGGCGGCTTTCTTCGTACACAAGCTGCTCCTCGGGAGAACGCACAACACGTGGCTGTACCATTGCCATGTGGGAGGGAGAATAACCCGCGCGCGCACCGCTGCGAGAGAGGAACGACGTCACCAACCACGCAGCCAGACGTTCCTTCTTCCCTTGCTCCCCCACACTTGGCGCGTGCGCACTCCCCACAGGCAGTGTTGCCAGGTTTGGCTATATATAGCCAAATTGGGCTACAGAAAAAAATGTTGCAGTGGCTTAGCTCGGCTATGCTAGGATATACGTAGCGTTAACAAAGGTTCATCTGATTATTCTTAGCTTTCCTGGTTGTCTAGATTGTCAAGGATTAGCTTGATTGTCATGCTTACTGCTGCTCCAATGACACACACAAACGCCAGTCAGAAGCGCAGCGGCTCCAGCGCAGTGTCAGACGGCGACTGCACAGCGAGCGCGCGCCGGCGCCAGTGCGTCTACCACGGCTACGACGTCACTCCTCTGGAATGCGCAGACCGGCGGCGTGAGTCGCACGCGGCGGCGGCGGAGTGCGCGAGAGGTGCCGGCTCCGGTGGCTCCGGTGCGCAAGCCGTGTGACATCACTGATCCTTGCGCATGCGCAGCACGGCTCTTGATGTGCCGCGCGAAACGGGCTTGGCTAGGCCAGTGTAGCTAACGCTACAAAAAATTTTGGCATCGACTTTGACGAGTTGGCTACATGGCTATATTTGGGCTACTGAAAATCTGCGACTTGGCTCTGTTTGGGGGCTATAAGTGGCGCCCTAGTCAACGCTCCAGAGGTCGCTCTGATCGAGTAGAAACAAATCTCGATGGCTATGTTTTAGCTGGCTGAGTCGGCAGCGCGCCTGTACGTGTGTGCGTGCGCGAAATGCCGTGCGCCACCGCATCCCTCTCCATTCGCTGAGCGTTTGTCTGAGCCGGTTGCTTTGATCTTTGATGTACTTAAACTTACATCGTGCTTCACCGTGAGACACCCGATCTCCGGGTATCGGGATGAGCCTGGGAGTAGAGCAGTTTTCACAGTACACTAACGTCGCTATGCTCAGAGAGCAATAAAATAGGGTCGGGCGATCGTGGCGCCGACATGAAAGAAGCACGGGTAGATGACACGCTCCAGTGTGTTCACGGCCATGGCTTCTTGGTGAACTATCGTTCCGGGCACAGCTTTCGACCTGCTTCACGTTTCTCACGCTAAGCTTCACTGCCATTTTTTTTTCCTGCGAGATGAGTTTTTGTTTGTACTTACATTGGAGGTTCATTTCCATAGGTTAAGATTAAGACCGAATCCTCCTCGGAGAGGAGAATCGAATCATGGAGAAGTGGGCCAAGTATGCAAGAAAGTATAAAAAAGAATGGGAGCAAGACCCCGAGCCCAAAGTGGGTCCTGGTGCGTTTACTTATAGATGGTTTGCCCGTAACGTGACAGATGCAGGTATGCTTATTGTGCTAATATCGAAACATGGTTGCCACGATGCCATCAGTACGCCACGTCACATTAACATAACCCAGTGTGATAGCTTAGCAGGAGAGGTGTCGCGCTGCTGGCTCGAGGCGAAATGTAGGAACACCCGTGTACTTAGATTTATGTGCACGCTAAAGAACCCCAGGTGGTCAAAACTAATCCGGAGACCCCACTGCTTCATGCCTCCCAATCCTCCCAATCATATCATGGTTTTGGCACGTAAAACCCCAGTAATTATTAGCATATCAACATGGTTTGCTTTTTGACAGTAGGCGGTTTTCACAGGATTACCACTGTTATCAATTTGTCCTTTACCTTTGCTCTTTGTGAGCCGTCACGGCTTTTGCCATTCCAAGCGAATTACGTTCGGGACGTGCTCGTCGCTGCAAACGACAGTGCGCTTCTCACAGTGGAGTGCCGTTTTGCGCAGCAACCGTTTAAAGCGTCGCTTAGAGTGATTGAGACAGCGTGTGGCATATCTGTTGTCTCTCACTTCTTTTTAACGCATGTTCTTCGAGTGCTATAGACCTAAGATGGTGGCCAGGTTGATGTAAATGGAAACTATACAGAGTGTGTCCCAGGTAACCCGGACCAAGCTAATTAACGAGAGAGCAAGATAGGACGATGAGACAAATAACGCGAGATATCATAGTGCGATACAATGGTTTTGGCTCATAAAAAAGAAGCCGTGGGCGCGTCACCGCCGCAGACAGCTGAATAGCTGAAGTTTTTCTACGCCGTAGGCAGGGGGATGGGTCATGCGAGAGCTCAATGATGCTGAACATTATTTTGCATTCACGTGAGCTAAAGAAACAGAGTTTGTAGTTATTATTACTGTATATAAATAAAATGAATAAGTTCTATTTGTCATAAAATAAAAGCACTATGATTTCGCCCTCTGCAACGATTTGCGGGAACTTGAGAGCTTTCGGCGCCAACCAAAAAGTGTTCTGTGTGCAAGCGTGATGTCGACCGTCATGGCGGCAAGGACATTTGGTTACAACGGGTTGTGCAAAAAATAATTCCCGTAGTTCAATGTGAAAATTTATATACAAATAAAACTGCAAATAAGAATGGCTACGTTTGGCTACGAAATGTTTTGCTCTCTTTTTGTGTTTGGCTACATTGGGGCTACAATTTCTCTAGCTTTGAGCTACGCCGCTTCATCCGACCAGGCAACACTGCCCACAGGCTGCACTACAGTCATACCCACGCTGCGAAAGAACCAGACGTTCTTTTTCCTCTTGCTCCCTCACACTTGGCGCGTGTGCACTTCACGCCGGACGCTGCCAGGGTTTATGTATGTACACCACAAAGACGTGTCACTCCGAGGTGAAAGAGCCAGACATTCCTTCTCCTCATGCTCCCAACTCCTGTCCAATTCGAGATTCTTTTTCGCGCATGCGCACTGGTTCCTGCGGTAGGCCCGCCTCGGCACACTTGGACGTTTTGACTCGCCATAGACAGCTTCGCTGTAAAACATCTAGAGCATACCTGCATATATCAAGCAGGCTAGGTGACTTTTTGTCACCCCCCCCCCCCCCCCATTCAGAGGGGATGCCATTAAATCATCATCATCACCTGAAGTTTCTCTGGCGTGAGCGTCTGCAGACGGTGACGTTCTTCCTCGGACTCATTATCCTGCGACGCACAAGTTCTCCGCTTTTGCACGGTGCCGCTTTTGCTGTCTGTATTCACGTTGTCTGTATTCACATTGCTGCTGTCGACGCCTCTCCGCTTTGTTAGCTTTCTTTCTCCCGCGTGAATGCGCTACGCCGCACCCCTGTCTTTTCCAGGTACCGGTAAGAGGCAACCGATGACACCCCGAGGGGGATATAAGCTAATCAGGCGCGAAGGTGCTCGCAGGGACATGGGCGGGCTTGGCAAAAGGGACGTCCCCTCGTTCGCTCGCCGCCGCCGATGGGACGAGTATGGCACGGCCGGCGCCAGGAGGTCCAAGGTGTTCATGAGAAAAAATAACTACGGCAACTTCGCGACACCACACCCCTAGGGAAAGCAGCTCAGCTTGTGAGCGAGCTAGCTTTACTGCTACATGGTTGCCGCTACTGTTATTGCGAAGAAATACTTTTGAAGAATGCTGGTAGCCACACTTTTTGCGACAGGGCCATCACCTTGTCAGCGAGGGACGATGCAGAAATCTGAGGGGGGGGGGGGGGGGGGGGCAGGACATCCGGACATCCCCCCTGGATCCGCGCCGGCTCCTAATTACAGAGACACCGTTTCCACCCGTATTGGCGGAACTCGTAGCACAGCAACTTTGCCTGAACCAGCACATTTTTATACTATAACAGAATCGAACCTGTGTAAGCAGGTCACAATTTTGTATTAATAATTGTCTGTTTTTTTTATTGTTGTATTATCCTTCCTTGTCTAGCTTGTTGCCATTGCATGTACTTGTAGCCCTCCCTGCGAGGATCATGTGTCCGCAGAATTCATAAAAATTAAATAAATACATACAAGCTAGAGAGAAGTTCTCAGGAAGATGGCTTGAAGTGATTGACTCTGGTCGAACTAGAATGTCACTGGAGCCAATTAATGTTTCAACAAGGGAATCTGTCTTCATCAGAGCAAATCCCATTGTTTGCCCTGAAACAGACAAGTCTCCTTGTCCATATGTTAGCTCTAGCCACAAGTATGCTGACAGAGGTGACCTGGACGGAGCCTGCCTGCTTATTAATCCGCTGAGCAATAATATAAACATTTATCTCTCTCTATGCAGCAACATTAACTTTTGTTTGACCACAGTTAATCACTTAACAAATATATGAATACAAAATAGTAGCCGGTGCGAGGTAATGTTTCCATGGGCAGCTACAGCTATTCACTTAATTGTGCCTTTCAGATATGAACTCTACTGGAAGCAGTTCTAAATTTCCGAACCCTACAGAGCCTCTAGCTTCAAAAAAGAAAATGTTAGTTTGTTCCGATACGATAACCGTAACCAATAGCAGTTTTCCTTTTTTTTTTGTACGCATGTCAAAAACGGTTCGTTTGAGCGAGCTGCTTCTTAACTATAACGTACGGCCTAAATTTACAGACAGAAATAAGGCAACATGATACTTGAGTGATTATAGCAACAAGCAATAGATAACAAAGGCACACACAAAGATTCTTATGTAAATCTAACGGCCAACCTATGAAGCAATTGCTCGCTTACGGCCTGGCAGTATGCATGGGTACAGACAAATACCACCTCCCATTAAAAAATAATTATAAAGAAATAGACACAAGAAAGGCATATGCAATATCGGTAAAGGAAAATTTGTGACCAGACTAAAAAAGTGCGCGCAAAATCTCAAGGATAAAAAAAGAGAAAGTCATGTGTGGTCATAACCACAACCAACACAGGGGTGCTTGTAAGTCTAATAGCGCAGGTCATTGTCTTGATCAAAAGTGACAGTGATTGCCAAAGGTATTGCTCCTCCTTGTCTCTGTGTGAAATTGAAGGCGTGTGCACGCTAAAGAACTCGCAATGCTCAAAATAATCCACAGTCCTCTACTATGACATACCTCATAATCAGGTCGTGGGTCTGGCACGTAAAACCTCGCATTTTTTTATTGGGAGAGTGCTGACGCAAGTGTCACGGTGGTTTTCAATGGTCATGACTTCCATCTCTTGACAGCTGGTGCTTGCAGTTACGAGTGATGAAATTGGTGCTATGAAATTGAACTTTGCATTTGTGCTGTCGTATGTGGTGAGACAAATCGCTTGCTGAAAGCAATTTAGTTCAACCTTTTTGCCCTCTTGACGATTCATTAAAACATCTTTCGGTTTGTTCAATGTATACACAAGACAAAAGTATCGGGTAAATAACGCCTAAGGATTTAATGTTAACATTGTTCTATGGACTTTTTTTCGAGTCTTTTTTGCTCAAGAGCGCCATTCACCAGAAAGCACGTAGGTAAGGCCTTGCTCTAGGCTGAAGCGATAGCCCTGACACTTACGTCGTTGGAACTCTTAAAATTGTGAGTGAGCCCATGCATTTAAGGCACGACTGCAACCTTTTATACATATGTGCTTTCGTAATTAAGTACGTTAACCTTTCCTTATTCAATGATTCAGGCAGGAATCACTGTTTTGCAAGAATGTATCCAACACTGAGAAAAATAAACAGAATTATTTGCAGTAGTGTGGGTGTCGGCAATGCTTATTACAAAATTTGTTGACTTTGTCATGCAGATAAATATGGCTCTTGAAATTATACAGGCTCTCCATGAGTCGTATCAAGCTGAGGTTAGCTCCCTGCACAATAATTTAGCAGCCTACTGCCTAGTGCATATAACGTGCCTTGGGTAGCACAAGAATGGTGTTCGTTTAGTATGTGGCCATATTTCAAACCATTATGAGTATGAATTAAAATGTCTGAAGAACCACGTGTCGCTTCCAATACGTTTGAGTTTTTGGCAGTTTATGTGAAAACCGTTCGATTCATTGCAAAGACTGCAGTGAGACTGATTACAATTTTTCCTTGACTCTTGTCGTCTTTTCCTTGACATCGCGCCCATTCCCCGCAATATGCACCCCGCACACAACGTCGGCAGACGTCGGGCCAGGGGTAGAGCTCTACTCGAACATGTCCGTAACAACCACATTGAGGCAAGCTTCGTGGATGCCGCGGCATATGTCCAACAAGAGGCGTTCGCCGTCTCCATCGTCGACTCTAATTCCAAGATCACTTTCTGCGCTACAGTACGCACTTCGAAGCCATTTGTAGCCGAACAGGTTGCAATCGCGCTGGCTGTGCTCGATGGTCGCAGAGAGGTAATATATAGCGATTCTAAGGCGGCCATTAAGGCCTACCAAACCGGGATGGTCTCCCCTCAGGCCCTTCGCATTCTCCAAAGCTTGAAAAGTATCTCTCCGCATTCTCTCATTTGGTTTCCCGCTCACTTGGCGTCGACTGAGGGCTCTCCCTCTAACCCTAACGAGAGCGCGCACGAGGCTGTGCGAGCGAGCGCACCTGACCGCGCCGCCTCCGCAGTCCCCCTACCCCGCGGGGAACCATTGATGACGTATAATGAGATCGCCAAGCATTATTATCTGCCAAGACGGGTATTCCCCCTCCCGCACCCTGCCTTATGCAGGGCGCGGGCGGTGACCCTTCGACTTTTACAAGCTCGTGCGTATCCTAACCTTGCGGTTCTTCACGCTATATACCCTGAAAGGTATCCCAGTGCGGACTGCCCTGCCTGTGGACTAACGGCAACATTGAACCATGTGTTGTGGGAGTGTGAAGCCATCGGCTCCGCCTTAGCTAGGATAGGTGGGCTGCGCTTTTGGGCAGCCCCGAACTTAACGACCAAACCCTGGCCGTCCAGAGTGCCCGCGATCGGGCCGTCAAGCTCGGCTTGCCGGTCCCTACGTGGGACTAGCCGGGTGGCGCGGGGTGTCCCCTGCGTCTTCTATGGACCTCAATAAAGTTATTTCACTCACTCACTCACTCACTCACTCTTGTCGTTCAGATGCAGGTAATATAATGTTCTCACTTCATTTAATAAAAATCGGGCCGGGAGCAGCTAATGCCACAGCCTCATATTTGCGGCAGGGTATCACATGAAAAAAAAACATTTAGAGAGTCATCCCAGCATCTTGATAATGCTCACAAAAATACACAAGCACCCAACAATGTGCAAGGTTTGGTTAGTCAGTGCTGAAACCAACACAAACCTAAGTATCTCAATATGCCCAACCACAAGCTCGTTCAGGTTAACCAATTCTACACTTCGTAGCAATTCAGTCGTTGCAGGGGCTACAGGTTGCGAGCAGGACATGGAACTTTCTCATTTATGCCTGTGCCTTCCTGAGGATAAAATCGCGCAAATTCACGAACTGGAACGCAAAAGGAGAGGTCGGTTTAAGTACTAAAATACATAATAAACTCAATAGTATTTAGGAAGCTATCGGCTTCATGAACGAGCATTTTGCGCTTTTCAAGGCAGATGTTGAAGCTTTTTTTTTTTCAGGAAATAGCTGCTGCAAAAGCTGAAATTGCACAGTGCCGTAGAGAGAATGAGAAATTGCAGAAAGATTTCAAAGAGAAGCTAGGAAGGAGGTTATGTAGCTAAAGCAATACCCGCCACGGTCGCTTAGCGGCTACGGCTATGGGCTAAACACGAAGTCGCGGGATCGAATCCCGGCCACGGCGGTCGCATTTCGATGGGCGCGAAATGCAAGAACGCCCGTGTCTCGTGCATTGGGGGCACGTTAAAGATCCCCTGGTGGTCAAAATTAATTCGGAGTCCTCCCCCAAGGTGTGCCTCATAATCAAATTGGGTTTTTAGGCACGTTATACCCAGCATTCAATTCATTTCAAAGCTAAAGCTGAAGCTAGTGCAGCATAATCATCAATACTGTTGTTCTCAACCTTCCACTGACTCACAGTGAGAGCTTGAGGGTAAGCGCTGCAGACATTGCCATGTTCACAGGTAATAACGTTACAGCTAAGGATTTAACTATCACACATCGTGGACTATAAAGTGATAAAAACAAATACGATGTCTCGTGTAAACACATAATTTATATGCAAGCAGACGTGAATGGCATGAATCGTGATATTTTGGTGCGGTGGCGGACAGGCCGCACTAGCGGGTGTGGCCATTGGTCGTCATGAGTCAATCCTTGGTCGCCAGTTGCAGTCGATCACGTGACATCTGTCAATCGCCAATGTCAATGAGGCCTTCCGCCCAATATGTCACATCGCACTCCCATGGTTGCCTGAATTATTTCAAAAATTTAATTGCGAGGTTTCACATCCTGAAGCTGCACAGTGGTTTATGAAAGATGCGCTAGTGGAGGACTCCGGATTCAGCGAAGCATTCAGATTTCGAGCATTCCGCAAACTATTGGGGACCACAATGCAGACACCACTTTGACACGCATGACTTTCACTTAATAGTGGCGTCCCCATCACGTCAAACTGCATTGAACTATATTAGATGGAAGCTGTATTGGCTACAGAAAGTGCACCAAACAGTACTTGTGCCCTTCTAGGAACCAGGATCCAGAACTGGTTTACAATAACAGATGAGTTAACAGCTAGACCCTCCATGCCTCGGGACAGAGCACCTGAACATCTTTTCCCTTGGCCCTGTTGAGGGCCCTAAGACATGACACCAATGCAAGGACCAAGTTTCCTGGTAAAGCTGACTCCAAAAACCTTATTATACTCATGAGGTTCTTGATGTGTTCTTCACCATAAATGCTAACATTCTCAATGTGTATGCTCAATCTGTTTGCCACAGATGTGCCTCTTACTGTAATGTCATTCCAATCAACAAGCATTATGTCATCGATACGTACCTCTGCACTTGCGCAGTCACAGGGAAAGCTAAGTACTCAAGTGAAGCTTTGTAATGTGATGTTTTGCTGGATTGTGCACAGCAAATAAACTAATTTGTCTGATGCCATAGCAGCTACATGCACACATACACAACAGGAGTGTTTGTCAAATCTTTGAGGTATACACACAAATGGCAGGAATCTAGTAACCGTTATTTTCAGCTAATTTCATTAGAAAAAGTGACTTTGAAATTCCTGCTCTAAGTACCAAAAACACTGCCTTTCAATTGTAAACGTATGAATAACGTGTCATGTAGGCCAGCTGGAAAAACATCACAAAATGTTTTTTTTCTGAGTGCGAAACAGATATAGCGACAACCGACATTCCTCTTTGTACGAAACACATATTGAAGCAATGGCTCCTAAGAAAGTCTGTGCCACTATCCAAATAATCAAGAAACAGCAATGAAGAAAATTACAACGAAAAGATCACAGCAAACTGGCTCACAGCATCAAAAATTGGCCAACACTGCCAGGTCTGCCTGCCAGAAAATGTCTTGCAGCATTCGAATGTAGCTTTCATAAATGCCGTTCGGACCCTGCCATCCTTCAGACTACTACTATTGTTTCCCGGGATTGGCTATCTGTAGCACGGTTTCAAGTTCACTTGCGCTGTTTGACATCAACAATGCAGATTATCTGACAGCGAACATATTACATGTTAGCAACTATGGTATTTGGTGAAGCCTTTAAACAGACTAAGAAGTGTGGAAATAAGCTGGAGGCGGAAGCAGTTCTTTTGATAGAGCATTAACTGACCTTTCAACTTTGCATGGCTTGCGTGTGCGGTTATGTCCTAGTCACACCTAAACTTGTACTGGGTGAACACTGTACTTCCGATAAAGAAGTCATATCAAAATGACACAGTGGCGTGATGAGGCAAGTGGACAGCACAATGTTTTTAAAGAATTCTTTCTTGCTGAGTTCTAAGTAATAACTTCGGTATTGCCAAAAAGCAGCAGGTCAACAAGATCAACAATGGACATAAAATGCCGTATTAAGTGGCAAAAGTATGAAACAAGACCTATAAAGCTGTGAAGTTCTTTGAGGTATGTGTACACAAATGAGCTTGGCAACTGTGTGAACTTTCGACATACAAAAAATGTCATGGGAACAACTTGTCAAGTAAGATCAGTTGTTTGGTGTCAAAATGAAATTTATTCACACAGGTTTAGAGGTCTTCCTCCAAAAAAGTAGAAATAAAAGCTAATTTCCTTAATTTTGATATGCGTGCGAGTCAATAACGTGCGATTAAATTGCCTATGGCACCTCTACCAAGTCATCGGGATGTACACCTAGGCAAGAGAGGCTTAATGCCAGTGACTGCCCCAGGAAAGGCGGAAACACAGGAAACAGCCATGGAAAATTCTCACATGAACAAAAACACGAAACAAAAAAGATGGGTGTGGTGGCAAACTATGAAAAAGAAAAGAACACGGAGAAAAAATGATGGAGACACGGTCATGCACCATACATGCCAGGCAAGAGGTTGTGGTTTCTGAAACTGTTTACACAGGCCTTGGCACTGCACAGCATGTGCCAGAAAATGCTCTACAAGTGGAAGATTCAATCACTTTGCAGTTCTAGCATTGTGAGCAGCAAGAGCAAGGTGTTTCATAAAAATAGTTGAATTTGCCGTACTCGCACTGAACCACGTGTAGTATCGTGTGGTTTCGTGTGTCGGTCATCTCGAGGTGAAATGTACCATCAAATCTGATGGAGGACAAACTCTGATACACATGCACTCAGTCAGATCTTTCAGATTCAGAAAAGACTAAAAGATCCGAGAAAAACTTCTAAAAATACGAAATGGCAACTTTATTTGATAAATCAGGTTGTTTCCAGTAAAGCAGCACCTGCACCGACAAAAGCTGTAAGCTGCAGTAAACGTTACACTTAGGAAAGTGAGTAAGTAGACTGAGGTTACACAAATAATAAACGCGATTTCACTGCATAAGTGAAGACAGTCCTGCCTCATCTCAAAACGTAGTTCTCACATTTTTCTCTCCTGTTTGCCACATAAGCGCTGCGTGTGTTTAGTGTTTAGTGCAATGCCTTTGTCACTGGCTAACTACAAATTAATCACTAACAACGAGGTGTCATATCAGCATTAGAGTGTTCTCTTTAGCTCCTACTTTGTGACTGATGAGCCGCGGTGTTTCCATAAGAACGGATCCAGCTCCACAGGGTCACTATACTGAATTGCAATTTCTTACAGGTGGACACCTGCATAAACAAAGTTTTCTATTCTTTACACACTGCAAGTAAGTCCGCAGAGTTTTTATCAATCCTTCAACTCACGGGCACAGGCGTACGTTATCATTTTCATTCAATAATGAGGTGTAAAGATTGACGAAAAGCTTTTGAACGTATATGTGTTTTCTATCCGCAGTCACTGAAAAGAAGGCTCGAGCGCTGCCTAATACCGGTTCCCTACCATCATCTTCGCTGCAATGCACAAATGTTACGCAGTCAAGCATACGCAACGTATTGCGGTGAAGCATACCAATAGTGTAAAGAGGCCACTGCCTCGGGATACAGTGTGATACAATACGAACCCAGAGACGCCTAATAAATGCGCTGGCAGGCCTTCAGAGATATTTCGGACGTGGCTGTGGGGATGTGAGCGCTTGTTCTCGCTCACCTAGCACGCCCGATATACTACAAGAGGGTAACGGGAATTAAGGGAATTAGATACGTGTTCCTTAATTATATACAAGCGCCTCAGAATAACTACATATCTGTACCACGAAGTCGATCAGTGTTGCTGTACAGCTTTCGCAAGGGTCTATAGACAGCTATGAAATATTATACGACGGCGTTCATTTTTCTCACTTTAACGTACAGGAAACGAAGTCCGTTTCAATTCAATGAAGCGTTTTCGTAAACATGGGCGCGGCTTAATGTTTTGCCATTGTTTCTGGTCACAGTGATCTATGGCTATTAAAGTGCACAGCGACGTTCTGTTGTTTTACTTGAGCATACAAGTACATACATTTAAAATGATAAGCTCCGTTCCCGCGAATATCCTGAAGTGTGCGGTATGCTCAACGACACTAAAGAACAATGCATCGGCATGATGCATTGCCATTAAAGTCATCCGAGAAGACACCTCACTTCGAAACGCATCCCCCTGCGACTACCAGTACTTAATATGCTACCGTCCCAACAAAGAGCAACAAATTAACTTCGGACACGGCTTCTTCGCCGCGCTAGCCACGCATTCTCTCGATTCCGTGCTGACAGCTTGGCTAGTGATGAGTGGATCAAACAACGTTCTGCCACGTAGTACTTAGGCGAAAACACATCTCAAGGGCCGAAAGTCTCCACATTTCTCTCAAGCAACCACTGCTCCTCACCCATGCGCAAAAGAGCCGTTAAATCCAATTTCGATGTGCCCGTCTCCCTCCCTGTGTCGAGTCAGTGCGCGAGCATACGTCACCGGGATGCGCCCTGATAGGCCACCCGAGTCGCTGCCCCCGGGTGCCCTCTCCACCCGAGCTCTCTGCCGCTGAGCGCTTCATCGCCGCTAGGGTACACTAGGTAAGGGTTCTTTATGCTATGTAGAGTGTACTAGAACACTCTAATGCTATGGTAAGGCGGAGCTGGTCCTGCGCGGGCTCCCCGCTGATGCTTTTTCATTGAAAAGTTGGTGGCCCCAAGACCGCCGTCACCTGAAGGAGCGGTCCCGCGCGCCGGCCGGGCGCTTGTCGCGTCGGAGAGGCTACCACAGCTGCATGGAGCTTTGACAGGCGTTTCACTCTGATTCATCCAGTTTTGATACTCAGTGGCGGAAACACCGATCTATAGCCAATAAAGCGGAGAAAGAGAGACGGGAACAATGCAAACGGCGCAACAACCACGGTGCGTCGAGCCCGTGAACTCCCCTCAGTCAATGGGCGCTACCCAAACAGCCGGAGCTTCAGAATAAGGCGATGGCAGCGCTGACGCAATTTCAGCGTTTCTCCATCATCGTCGGTGCTTGCCAAGGCGTCCACTGTATGCACACTCTCTCATTCTAATGCACTCTAATCGCCGTGGCAGACGCTCACTTTGCTGCCAACTCAAGGGCATTTTCCCTAGACCTGGAGATCTTATGCACTGTATAGGGAATTAAGGAAATGCGCACAAATTTAGGAAAATTTTGACGGCATGTTTTGACTTAAGTTACTTGCAAATTACCTTCGCATTAACATGCGAACTATTCTGATCAGAGAGCATCGCTGTGAATACATCTCGCCCCATAAACGACAGCTTGTGGATGCCCTGGGCCCTGTAACCAAGTACTGCTACGGCCATTTTGCCATTCGTCTTTGCACTCTGAATAAAAATGTATCTGTAACTGGCGAAACAAGCGCATTCTGGGACACCGAACAAAACAGCAAGGGCAAATCAGGGTGTAAGCGGACACATATGCCTAGAGCCGAGCACGACACTGTGGTCGTGCGGCTCGTGCTGCTAAACAGCAGAGTATACTCAAGCGTGTGCTAAAATTAAGCGGGAACTGCCCATAGGCAGAGCCACCTTGAAGAGTGTATCAGTGGTCAAGTGCTGAGGCAAGTTTTGCTTTGGAGGAAAGATAAAACTGGCCATGCAAATTCGGGCTTTGCTGGAAATGACACGTAAGCGCGTAAGTGTGGTGGTGCTATATACGTCAGTACACGGCATTCAAAAAACATTATTCACACCTTTCGCATTTCTTTCGTGAAGTGTCCCACTGTTGAGACACTGTTCAATCTGTAAGGGGGGTCCAATGTCCATCTTCGTTACAATTCGGATAAGGTTCCGTGTAATCTTGGCACTTCGGTCTAGATGCAAAACAACATTGGACAACAACAAAGTACATACGTGCTGACGTCTTCTGTGAACATGGCTTCAAGCAAGAGGCTGGGTTGTTGGCATAACAACTTGCACTGCGGCATCATTTACACTCCGTTATTTAAATACTTTTAAAAAAGCTTAAAGTTTAATTTTATTCTAAATTTTAAAATTAAATGAAATTCATCCGACACAATTCGCAGTCTATTTGCATAGCACAAACAATTTTTTAATTACAGAAATTATATTCCCAAACTGAACGACCACACTTTGCAATAATGTAGGGATATCCAGGGAAATGTTTATAGGTGAGTTAGGAGAAAAGCGCTTCTGATGTTGGCAGCACTGTGCCCACAGGCCCGCAACGAGCAGTGAGAGCAGTCTTCCTAGCCTTTCTAGCATTGCTTGCTCTGTGTGAAATGTAATATATTATAGCGCATATGTGCCTTCGAGAGCGCACCTGAAGCCACTTGAAGGCGTGTGTGTGCATTGCTGTCAATGGAATTTTACTCTCGCGCTGGCTGCAGGTTCTGACCCACGGGGATAAGGTGGTGCCTGGCTTCTATTCGGCGGGTGAAGCAGCGGGCGCCTCCGTGCACCGTGCTAACCGCCTGGGTGCCAACTCGCTTCTGAACATAGTGGTCTTTGGTCAGGCCTGCGCCCACACCATAGCCAAGGAGTGCTGGCCAGGGGACAAGGTGCCCGACCTGCCTTCTGTGAGTATTGCCTGCGCTGGGTCTCGCCGGCTCTTTCAGCATTGCAGGCAGCGTCACCGTATCTCAGCTCCAAAGTGCACTGCCCGAGGTTGTGGGGTATAGCCTCATAGCATGAGCATTTTTACAGCAACGCATCCTGTTAAGCATTACCTTATCCAGCATTTGTGGCATATGTCGAATGCGTCATCATCACTTTTATCACCATCACGCTTTTTTTTTTTTGACAGAATGGACTATGGAAAACTGCATTTGTCTTTGCTGTAAATAATGTGTGGTTAGAGAAGTTCTGTCTTCAATTGCACCCACTGTTGCGACACTGGCGTGAATAATGTTTTTTGAATGCCGCGTACTGACGTACTGTTTGTATTTTTGTTTTGTTCTGTCTGTGTCTCCGTCATTTCTTTATTTCCTCTTTTATTTTCTCATATTTTCATTTCCTCTATTCCCTCCTCCTATAGGAGTATAGGCAGGCGTTGTGCCCCTCTCGGTGGCAGTTGTCAGCTTGCCCCCTCCTTAATCCCTTTGTGTCCTTGTGTGTATATGTGTACAAATCAAATAATAATAATAATTGCACCCACATCATTAAGGGTTACGCGGGACCATGCGAGGGACCGTTGCTCCCGCGACTGGCACGACCAAGACAGCGTGACGACGATGAGCATGACGGCGATGGAATGATGAGAGCCGGATGTCAAAGTTGCATTGATGACGATGGAACAACCGCGATGGCATCCCGACGACTGTATGACAACGAATGCAGTGACGACGATGACATGACGACAATTGTGATGGCGTTCAGGGTATGACGACAATAGCGAGACGATGACTGCATCAGTAAACCTGTACGACGACGACGTGATGACAAGAGTCTGACAAGAGCTGAAGTGACGACGATGGCACAATCACGACGGCATTACGACGACAGTCTGACATTGGAGGCATGATAGCGACTGTCTGGCGATGACGGCATGGCAAGGGCGGCATAATCACGACTGAATTACGACGTTGTGATTAGAATGCAATGATGCAGAAAGATTGACGTCGATGGAACGACGAAGGTAGTATGACAACGACGGCATGACGACAACGGTATGACGTCATTGAAGTGGTGACAACGATAAAACGACAGCGTGGCGACGACTCTGTGACGACGATGACCTGATGACGACGGCATGACGACAGCCGGATGACAAAGCTGGAATGACCACGACATAAGTACCACGACGACATCACGACCCTGAACCTAGTGGCCCAAGCTATTAGACAACTTGGACCGCTTGGTAGGAGTAGAAGGTGTCACGGCGACAGCATGACGAGCCAGATCACGAAGCTGGAATGACGACGATTGAACGAGCACAACGACGTCACTGTGGCGGTGCGGCAATGACCGCATGACGACGAGGCCGTGACGACGACTACATTACGAGTGTCGGACCACAAAGCTCGAATGAAGGCGATCTAACGACCACGACGGCATCACGACCACGGGCCCATACCTAGTGACCCAAGCTATTAGACAACTTGGGCCACTCGGCCGGCGTAAGGAGATAGATAGATAGATAGATAGATAGATAGATAGATAGATAGATAGATAGATAGATAGATAGATAGATAGATAGATAGATAGATAGATAGATAGATAGTGCCTTAATTACCTCGACTTTAATTAACATCGCCTTATTTAACAGCAAAGGTTGTGGGTTACAGTGTATTAATGAGCTCTATCTTAATTAATTGTTTCTTAAGGTCGCATTAATTAACACCGAAGGTCGTGGATTTGACTCCTACCAATGGTCGTGAATTGGAGTGCCATAATGAACTCTATAATAATAATTAAATCTGCCTTATTAACTTTACCTTAATTCACTTCGCCTTAAATCGCTCTGCCTCAATTAACTTTGCTTTAACTGACGTCATCAACTGCCTCGAGTGGCTGTCACATGTAAGGGGCCGCCTGCGGCGAGAAAAGAAGACGAAAAAGTTCGCAGAGCGTTCGAAACCGCGCGAGCGCTCGAGGCACGCGAACCGAGGTGTGGTCGAGGCAGAAGCGAGGTGAAGCAGCATTATCGACGTGGCTCTTGGGCTGGAAGGTTGCTTCGTCATCTACGCTCTGATGACGGGAGAGCGGAGAGCCCGGCCACGAAGCTCGTGACGCTGGCAAGGCCCAGGCGTAGCTGTAGACCTCGGAGACGTCCGGGCGAAGCTCCTGGGACCAGCTGCTGATGTTCACAGTGGTTCCGGTCCTCTTCGCCAGAATCCCTCTTCCTCGGCCGAGCCCGATCAACCGATAATCACCGGGACACCGGGCTGCCACGCAGATCGTCGGAGGGCGAAGAACGCTTCATTAGGCCTGACCGGGCAATTGACACGTCAGCGGCGGCTACCGGGGCACCAGCCACGTACTCGGTCAGGTCAACGGAACCGCGAGTCGGCGGAGCTTACGGCATCAGCGACACCCTGAATGAATACGACTTGGACCCGACGAGAGGAACTTCAAATCGACGGTCCATAAGAGCCCACGTTTCTGCTTTGCGACGCAGTTAGGCCGGGGCCAGGGTGGCCAGACTTTGATGAGTCAGGGCTAGGACTGACTTAGAGACATTAAGACGGAGTTAGGCTCCGAACCGAGATAGTGCTTTTGGTAGTTTTGTATTTAGTCGGAGTTTTGTATTTTCTATTGAGTCAGCATTTTGGTTGAGTTATGGTTTTAGTGTTGTGTGTTTTACGCTTTTCCCAATCCTGTACATATTAAATCCTTGTTTGCTGTGCTGCCAGTCGTGTCTCTCTTCCATCGAGGGTAACGCCTGTGTGCAAACCCTCCTGCCCCCAAGTAAGAAGGTGACAGTGGCTCACTTGACTTTTTGAACCATCGTGGCCACGCCAACGCCGACAATACCGAATTTTCCGCCTCATGAGCCGTAATGCTTTCGCATTTATACGCCACATGATTTGCACTTGTTACTAGGACTTTATTCATCGCGGAGAAGGCGCATGTTCGACAGAAACACCGAGGCATATCGCTCGACAAGATCCGTCTTTCGAGAAGAAGCTGTTGAAATGCGTAGTGTAGTCGAAATCTTGCATCCCCATACGGAGTGGCTTGCACTTCTGGACGCTGTAATAAAATGTCAGACAAAAAAACATAATACAAAAACAAAGGTTCATCCTAGTGTCGATGCTAAAGAAAACAAGGTCGACGTACGTGGTGACTTAAAAAATTCGTTGATTAAGCGCAGCTCCCACCTCGACGACCAACTCTGGGCTACCCAGCAAGCCTGCGAGGTGGCGAAGAGGCAAGACCTCGACGTCCCCACGTGGGAGACCTAGGCCCAGCCAACTAAACTGCTGGTTTCAATAAACGTTTGTTCCTCCTCCTCCTTAAATGTTGATTATATCCTGGCTATTCTGTCTCTTTCTGTCTCTTTTTCATGCTAATTATTCACTCATTTCGTATCCTTTTCGTGTCGTATTTCACGCACAATTACGTCGAACCTGTATTTTTTAGTGTCCACACTAGATTGACCCTTTTTTTTTTCAGCGTATGACGCTCTGGAATGCGACCACCGCCTCGGTTTTCCTGTTGCTCTTTCACACTGCCACAATGCAAAGGGTCGATTCACCCTGAGTGATTACGGCTTCTTCAAAACAAGCGCCCAAGGTTCGGGCGACGCACTAGAGCGGCCGATGGCTCCCCGCTCTCCCTCTTTCTCCGACTCAGTTCTCCATCCACCGTACCGAACTCGGGAACTTCGCGCGATCTTGTGGAGGGCACGGCAGTTAATATATATGGCACTTGGTGGCGACATGGCAGAGGGTGACAGCGACACAGGCACTCACATCCCACCCCAACTGTAACGTGTTTACGGCTAATTATACTCATTTGATTGTATCCTTAGTTCCTGACTATTTCTACGTGTTCTCGGCATGGAGAAGTGTCCTTTGATAACATATTAATATTCGTGCGACATCGACAAGTCACCTAACCGACCGTTTCTTTTTCTGAAAGTGGGCACAAAATAGCCAGATCCCAGATGCGCCAACTTCGTTACAAGTCAGCTAAAAAGACCTTGTCTTCGAAAATAGCGTGTATCGGACACGAGTACTTATCAATCGGCGCGGATGCGCATCAGTGATACGCAGTACGTTCAGCGCGCTCGCTCGTGCCTTTATAAGCTGTGGCTCAATAAACGTGGTTACTCTTGCACTCACGATGATGCTGTTAGCGTCGTCCCTGGGTCCGGTGCGCTAGTCGTACATAGTGTTCGCTCTCTGTTACTGGCACTATTTTCTTGCCATAAAGAAGATGTAGAATCCTGGACTGACAATGCGTCGGTTTGTAAGCTCGAACTACCACGGCACACTGAGAATGTTCTTTAAAATGTATTGAAACAATTTTGGGATTCCAGCGATGACAACGACAGACATCGAAAGGACCAGGGCAGAGAGCCGAAAACAGCTATCGCTGTAACAAATCGGTCGTCATGCCGTCGCCGTCATATATAGTATCGTCATCACCTTCTTTGTCGTCTTGCTGTCGTTGTCACAATTTCCCGCCTTACGCAAACAAGTTGGTCCATCTGGTAACGCTTCGCAGAGCCCCAAACGATGCTGGATAGCGAGCTCGTGGTAAAATGCTTCGCGTACCATCGATTCCCACAGTGCGCGGGCTCTAGGCAATTAATTTTTTAGACCATGCCACTACTTCTCGTCAACATATCTGCACACGAAAACCACGGTTTCTTGCACACTACCATTGTGCATTTGTTGCATGGACGTAGACGACATGAACTGGACCATGAACTGGTAACCCACTGTTATTTGTTTTGTTTTTGTTTTTTCATTTCTGAAAGTGTTCTTCGCCACCGGTCGGCCAATATATAAAGGAGGCCAGGGACCACTCAAGCTGCCAATAAGCAGCTTTTACCTTGGCCCCCTCCATTTCGCTTGTAAATGGGCCCAAATAAAATGAAAATGAAATGAAAATGAAACTGTCCAAGGCATTTATGTGGATTTTCTTGTAAGTGACATATGATTGGGATGGGCATGGAAGTAGGGTGTGACGCGCTTCAATCGGACAAATATTATATAAATATAAACTTTGTGATTATGGCTTGAGTCCTCGGTCAGGCCTGAAAATTAACTCAAAGAGCATTTATTGTCATAGATTTAATGTCAGCATATCTTCAGCTGACTAGCCTACATGAGCCTAGCACAGATTTTGGAGAGGCTTTTAAAGAGGCTGTCGGGGGAGGGACGGTGAATGCCAACATCAGGGGTCACGCCTACTAGCTTCAAGGACGCTCAAGCTTAGTAAAGTGTCAGGTGAAAATGATGGGCAGGAGAAACATAAAGAATGCACCGTTAAAATGTCGCAGCACCCATCCAGGTATTGATAGGGACGTGGCTACCCAGACAATGCAAATTCATCCTGAGCTACTGAACGGGACATGGAATCCAGGATGTTTCTCCATCCTTGGGTCATCCTAATATGTCCTCAACTGAGCTTCCTTAGATCCATTAGTCCGTACACAAAGCACATACTGAGAACGCTCCCCGGACGAAGTTCCGGGCCATTTTCAGGACCATTGAAGTATGTTTTCAGGATAATACTACTTTCAATAAATGCGCATTGTATGTAATTACACGTCAATGTGCTAATGTGCAATTATCTAAATTAATGTAATATATGTCACTACTAATCTGCTACCATCCATGTCAGTTACACGTCGCAATGTGATGTGTGAGAACATGCGTCTTTTCCTACAGAAGACATTCCCAAAACTATAAATATAATTTGTTATCATGATCTGAGTTAAAACGAGTACATAAAGCATCACGTCCTTTCCCTAATGCATAAAATAGCAATGTAAAATGTATTGGAATAAAGTCTAAGGAATATAGTCATAAAATAGTACATGCACAACTCGTCAACGAGTACAAACAATCTATAACATCTCTGTAAGCAAATAAATAAAAACGAATGTGAAAATGCTGTCTTTAAACATAAGAAGATTTAGTTCGGCACGTATTCGCAAGAGCATTTGATACATTGGTCGCTGCATCTACCGTCTGCGTAGGTGCACCAAATGGCACGCTTAACAAATGAATATAGGCAGAATGGCCCTCTCCAATGTAAAACGTTAATACTGCGGATAGTCAAGCTCGAGCTAAAGCAGTGAACAAGAATGCAGGCATCATAAAGTTTTCAGCAGAAAGTTTGCAGTGGTTTAATAGTCGCATATCAAACGAATGCTTCAGCTTGTCATTAATCAACCCCAGCAATTCCGGACATCGCCTTTAATTCACAGCTTTTACACCACGTGGCGTACGGACCTTTAAGATTCGAAATTCGAGCGATGGCGCACGAAGTGTACTGGACGATAACAGAACACACGTTTTAACAATAAAACAAAGAAAAAAAAAGGACCGCTGACACCGTCGAGCATCAGGAAAGGCTGATCTGATAACCGCCGCGCGTATAAGACGAGCGGCCAGCTAGTCTACTGTGAATCAGCAGTTTG
>NC_051156.1:82191109-82344810 GCF_013339745.2 Dermacentor silvarum | reverse complement strand
CCGCTTAAAACTGTTGCAGAAGCAGGGGTTCAGCCAATCGTGGGCAGCACTACGATCGAAAAGCTTTCTGAATTCGGCCCCTGGTGCTTTGATTCTCTGTTTTAGATATTGTTTGGTTTGGGTATCACTTCTTATATTGTTACCTTGAAAAAAGTTTTAATGCGTGTATACATCCTCCCCGCTATAATCCTCCTCGAGCGAATATGGGACTGTGTGATAAATAAATGAAAGGCTGTTCCAGTGACTGAATCGTCCTAGTTCTGTTTTCAAGAAGGCTTAAATGTGCGTGCGATGAGGTGAAATTTAGTCACGGTGTTACGCAGGGTAATAACCAAAGTGGGCCAAGCAGCAATAAAACATACACGTACCGCCGCAAATATACACAGGCTTCAAGCGTTGAGTTGTACGAACAATGCTTAAAATGTGTTCCTATAATAAAGTTTTACCGCATGGCCTGCATATTGGTTCTTGGTTCACTAAGGTCATGTTATTCTATTGATGGTCTAGTCGTAGGCACGGTGTCATATGCAACAGTTGTCGCCTTGCGTCACCCTTGAATCACCTGTTAACAATAATATTGTCGAACTTAGTGTGTCCTAGTGGTTTTCCCTCATTCCTTTGGTGCAAGATATAATTTTGTAGTTGGATTCATGATCTGTCTCGTTAGCGAATTTATTGTAAGGATAAGACCATGCCGCGTGCAGTTGTGCCCTTTCTCTGTGCTCTATTATGTCTGACTAGCGGCATTTTCAAGCTTAGTAGATTAAATAGAAGAAGCAAATCAATGCAGCACTTACACCATTGAACATTGATTTGGAGAGCACAAATTTTTCATGTGCCAAGAAAATGACAACGTAAGGGTGTGTAAATGGTGTCATGCCACTCAAAAAGCTTTTAGCATTTAACGAGAGTGCATCAAGCAGCTCCTGAATATCGTATTTGGCCGTTTTTTTTTTCGAAGCTCTACAGAGCGCCGCCACACACGTCGCATTGCAGGAAACGCGAATACTTTCGAAAATTTTAACAACTTCATATTTTGAATGCTTATTGTAATCAGAAAAAATTTTTCTGCCGACTTTTTTCTAGCGCAGCATGGGCCAGAAAGAAACCAAGTGCTAAGATCCAAAACAGAGAGTTGATAGACTATCACTATCCGCTTTCAAAAGCACAAAGCCAATTTGTCTTGTTTGTGGTAAGGTTGTAACTGTTATTTGACCGACTAGGGGGGTGGGATGGTTTTTCGGCGAGAAAACAAAGTAGTAGCCCTGGCATTGTCCGATAAATGACCATACCCTGACAGTCCATGTGTCGGCCCCACGAGGGTGGAGCCACGTGTGCAACTTTCAACAAAAAACAACTACAGCGCGAAAGCTTGTAATACTCGCCTGCGCGCACTACCGTTAAATGTCGCACGTTTAATAAAAGGAAAAGAAAGATGAAGTAGCACTGTGCTTTTTGATCACCTCGGACGGGGACTACTTCTATGAACGCCGAACGCAGATGACTCTACCTACTGCAAGAATGTTTAGGTGTTTCCGTCGAACGAGACAGTGACGTTATTTTAATGTATTGAGACGCTGCCCAAAACAAACAGGAAGAAAACAACAAGAGACGGGAAAGAGCGCACACTACCTAATACCACCATTTTTGGGCACTTGTACTTTGGATTCACTTTTAAAGCTACGGCTTGCGCGAGAGAATATATCTATTTTTCCAATAAGGAATCAACCCACCACCCGAAATTCTCTTTCTGCGTGCTGATCTGCGCCATCCAATAGAAAACCGGATTTACAACATGTCTATGCCACCGTATACGCAGTGGCAGACACCAAGCTGCTTTTTGTAAACGACACGCTGTGCCCCATTTGCTCGAAAAAAGATATAGGCACTCAGTCGCAAGACAGAACTGCGCCTGTATTCGAAACTTGTATGTGTATTGCGCTTGGCTTGAGCATAATAAGTAATAATAATATTTACTACAATAATATCAACAATAAGGTCAATTTCGCCCGACAGGCGAATCACTGATTGCGACAGAAATTTATTAGACAGCTGTGCAAACTAAGGTTAGTCCTTTTATCAGCTGCATAAACTGCTGTAAACATTCGCTTACTAACTAAATTAACCTGCACGTTGTCACGCGCGCACAATCACACACGAACACATCTCTCTCGATAAGCGCGGGCACTCGCTGTCAAAACGATGGCGTGGGGGAGAGCGGCAGCAACAGCGAGCGAATTGTCCATCGTGCTACTTCTAGCTTCAACGCGAACTAATTGCGCCGAGTATACATCGCACACGGAGGCATCAGGAGTGCTTTAATGAAAAGCTATTTCAAACTGCTTCTATTCTATTTTTGCAATCAGGCCTCCATGATTGCCCAACTTCACTTGTCTTTCACGCAACGTAAAGGAAAAATATTACCGTAGCTTGCACGGGAGGCGCAATGCTACAGAGAAAGCGGAGCTGATGGGCACCTAACTTGGCCTGGCTTTTGGGCTAGGCTAAGCACTACCAAGTCATCCCCAGAATTTTCCGGGATTTATTGATCATTTATCAATTATCGATTAGCTACTGGTTGACTATCGATTGTCTATCGATGACAGACAAAGCTTAAATAGTCCCAACCATGCTTATCTAGACTTAACCAGGCTCAGCTTCGCCAGTTCACAGAGGTATGTGTCATTGCGCTTGGACCCTTTCTGCACTACCGCCAGGATCGGCCCACAATTTCTGTTCGCAAGTTACGGACTAACGCTCGGCTTAAACAGCTCCGCTGTTAAAAAAAACGCGAGAGCTACTCATTCTTACATGACGTGTGCACACTAATTGTGTGAGAACGAACAGAAAAATATTATTTTTCGATTCTATACCTTTTTACCATCAGCCATCCGCAATTGGTCAAAGGTTTTCGGGCCGCGCCCATTTCGCCTGTCTGTCACCTCACGTCCAAAAACCGTGAAAAATCACTGCGTCAAAGTGGCGTGTACGCACTAAAGATGCATTATTACGCCGATCAAAACTTAATTTTATTTAAAATAGCCGGACACTGCCCCGTTCCGACATGAATAGAAGGTGGGTACCCGCCGATCGCTCTGGCACTGGCTAGTCGGAGCTGCCGTTGAGAATGGATTTATTTGCCTATATTAAAACTTTTGCGTCACATTATATGGTTGTCGGGCCCTTTCGGTACGTAAACGACATCGCTACGTCAAATTTTCTTAACTGAAGATTCGTTTTAGCTGCATTGGTACGTTTCCGTTGCACGCCGACGTGTTATTATAGCAGACACCGAAAGCTAAGTAAGAAGAAGCAGGGGAAACGCAGACGCCGGCAACACCCTCCTCATCAGGTTATCTACTTTCACTGCGCTAGCCCAGCCCCACCTTACCGCCTCCACTTCTGCGTGCTCCTCGCCCTTGGTCAGCCAATCAGGCGAGAAATATATGTCAAGTTAGGCAATGCTATTCCTTCTGAAAGCAAACAACAGTGACCTCCTATAAAATAGGAGAGCGTTTCAATAGCCCTCTCAAAGAACGCTGCGAGTCACCGCCCGATGCTTGCGTCGGTTACGTAAATTGGACATCAGGAGATTGGAAGGAAGACAGATAGGAATAGTTTTACGTTATAGGGTCCCAGCCATCGGCCCGCCTAGACTTTGTACCCAGCGCAGATCGCTTTCTCGATCGGGGCCGCGTGGCCGCGCTCAGCCGCGTCATACGTAGCCGCCATGGGAGTAAAGCGTCCCCCACTTTCCCTGCGGCCTTGTGCGCGAAGGAAGGCGGAGCGCTTTTCCCCCGCCTTCCTCCCTTGCGCACGCGAGACTGAGCAACCATTCTCTGCTCACCCTCTCACCCTTTCACTTTACCCACACCATACGACGCGCGGCCACGATGTGTTATCGCACTTGGACTTTATACGAAACAGCACGTCGACGATGACGGCGGAAATGTGCCTGGAGTGTCCATATATTTGCAATCGCAATAAAATTATATGGATCCGACTCAGTGTGGGAAGCAGAGTAAGCGAAGCTTTCTCTGCTGTTTGCTTTGACTGACGATAGTACGCGGTGATGTTAACAGTGAATGTTTAATTTCTTCAGCATTTAGTGCAATGCGAGAGTGGTGAGTTGATGTTAAACGTTACCCTGCGTGCAACTGATTGTCCATGTAATACCAACAATACACAGCGAGACGTGCTTGCTTGAGGCATTGTTGTGCGCCGTTTTTCATAACCTTCGAGGTTAAGCCACCAGGCTTCTCAAATAAATCTGGCACGCTTCCATTCGCACCCGCAACATACGGCATCCGGCTGCGATATTATCGCACTCGGACTTCACACGGAACATCGCGGCGACAGCGAAGGTGACGCGGATGACGTCGGTGTAAATGCGCCTGGAGTGTACATATAATTGCGTTCACAATAATAAAAAAAAGTTGTGTACGGGAAATACCTCTGCCATAAACTAGAAGCTTGTTTCCCCACAGTACGACCGAGTTTGTGGAGAAACAAACCCATTGTATGCTTTCTTCGTATTTCCAAGCGATTTGGTGCGACAGCATTTAAAAGACCGGAATCAGGTTAGTCATGTCCAAACGACTGTCACACCAGTGTTTCGTTGCGCTACGAGGACATTGTAAGAGTCACCTTACGAGAGTAAATATTCCCGACAAGGCGGGGATCCGAGAAGTATTGTCAAGCGATTACCTATTTGCGCAGCTAAGCAATCGTGTGGCTCACAGCAGGCCCTACAACAATTGACACGGTGTAGTTCAGCGGTTTTGGCTTCACTTTCTCAAACCTTCACAACCCTACCTTGGCGTATAACGTGCGAGATTAGCGTGCACTTAACAGGCACGCATGATTTTAGTTATACTTCCAAACTGAAAAAAAGAAACCACGCGGAAACTCGCCTGGGAGTTGTGTAAGTATGCGGAAGCATTGTGCCACTTGCTTATCGCTACGCAGCCCGGTGTCATTATAAATGTCATGAAACTTGATTCGACCAGCATAAACCCTTATGAACCCTCATCGGTCGTTATTAACCTTATCGAACACGATCCGACCGTTGTCGACTATTATCGGTCCTTATCAACCTGGATGTCCAGCGAAGCTCTTGCAAAACTATCACTACAATTGCTGAGGGGGGCATACAATGTTTTATTCATGGTTCGGATGCTTGTTTTGAACTTGTTCTTTATTGAAACATGTGCTGTTCTGTGTATTGTATGGGTGACCTCAATGAATGTATGCGCTGTTCGCTTCACTTCGCTGAGCGCTTACGTGGTTAAGAGCCATTGCATTCGTCTTATGTGACGGACGGACAAATTTCTCACTTGGTAGGCATAGAAATGCTTATGCATTTAAAACTAAAAATGGCATCGTTTAATAAACGAGACGAAGCTGCTGATTTTCTCTGTAACACGGGGACTCTCTTTTTCCTCTTTATTTCGTTCCGTCACGCGTTCAATAGATCATAAGTTTTCCCTTTCATTTTTTTTTACACTCATAACATGGAAGCCCTCGAATTGTCGGCACATTGCACTGTCAAGTAAACACAAGTAAACACAAGTAACAAGTGCTCTATTTGGCGATGTCCTTTTGTGTCAAAAATTTGCTTAATAGTAAATCTTTCTAAATACCTTATCTTTCTAAATACCAAATGAAACACTTTACCATGCGCCGAAACTTGAGAAAAAGGGGCACGGGCAGCCTTTCTTAGTGCTTCGATGACACTCCATAAAGCCATTTAGCCCGCTCCTTCTTGCAGAATCTGACGCCATCATCTTTCCTTATACGCCAGGGCGCAAATATGCATCACAGCTGCACATTCGTGTCCATTTTTAGCATGGTCCACAAGCTCTTTCCCATCAATTCAACGGCGGACGAATCTTTTGCCCCTGTAGAGATGCTTTGCCGCATAGTAGCCAAACAAAAGTGCCCCAGGAAAAACTTTCAGCCAGCGGAATAAAACCAAACTGAACCTACACATACAGCGAGACCTACAGTATGTGCCACTAGAGTGCAATTAGCGGATTAGTTTTTACTGTGCTGCAATTGACGTTTTAAAAATCACCCCATGCATTTTAAATGGGTATACAAAAGTGCCCCAGGAAAAACATCTAGCCGGCGGTATTTAACTACACTCGACATATAGCGTGAGAACGTTGTCGGGATTGAGTGCCTAAAGTGCAAATCACGAAAAACGAGCCATTGCTCAGCAATCGATTTTTAAAAAATGCTGCCCATAGAGTTACGCCGACCGCATCGCCCCAGGGTTGGCTTCACCGCAGTAGTCGATGTCCCAGATTGCTGGACTTGATATCAGATTAATGCAAGATTCTGAGTTTTCTAATTGCCGTGTGTTCTACATTTTGAACTCTTGTTATTTCTTGTATCAGCGCCCCTCGATCGTATCAGGGCATGATGTGTTTGTTAACCAAATAAAATAAACAATGTCAAACTTGGACACGACGTTGCTACACATGCCTTGTGCAGCTGCCGCCAGGCAAGGCTATCATGCTAGTTGCTAGGCCGAAGTTTCCCCACAGGCAACGCTATGTTTAACAATCTCTTCATTTCATTTCATTTTATTAGCTTAAGGATCCCTCTAGGGGGTGTTACATAAAGGGTTGTATATACAAAGGAAAAAAATTGACAAAGGTAACCACATGTACCACATGTACAAAGGTAACCGCGACAGGTAGTCTGTTACATTTCGAAGAAATAGTGTCGGGCAGGTGATAGCGGCAATGCTGTGGAAAAGGTCATTCCAATCGGAAGCTGCGCGTGGAAAAAAAAAATGTCACAGTTTCGCCCTAAGGGCGAAGCAATGAATGCGATAGCAACACAGCAATGTCATACGAAGTAAGGTGAGCGGCTTTGGTAGCAATATGAATTGTAGTAAACATGAGCTGATTAAGTAAGCAGGTGTGCTGCGGCGTAAGTAGACCGACATGAAGAGAGACTCGATGACCACGAGAAGGCGCGTGTGAAACGGTGGTGTTGATGAGAAGCGCTTCCCGTGGGCAGCGCGCGTGCGAAGGGACACACCTGTAGCGCTGCACTGCCGATTCGGGCAGCATTGCGTGTGTAGCGTGCGTTGGAAAATGTGGCCCGACTATTACGAACTGAATGAACAAGCGTGGTGTGAGCGCGCACAAACACGAAGAGATCACACTGAATGACAGCAGACAACGACTGTCAAAACGCTGGCAGCAAGCATACGCCGCAGCGAGCGAAGGTACGTGCGGTCTATCGCTTCAACGGAAACTGAATGCGCCGGCGCTTAAAGGTCAGAGCCGCGTGAAGATAAGAGACGGTGCGAGCGAGCGACGAGCGCGGTTGTTGGCAGAGAAGTGCGCCCCCCCCCCCCCCCCTTGCTCCCTCCGGCGCTGGCTTCCTGCTTCCTTGCTTGCGCGTGGGAGATTGAGTGCGTTCGCTCTCCGTGATAGCGCGCGTCCCCGCACGCTTCCTCTCGGGCATACGGCGCGCGGCGAAGATTTTATCTATAGAGAACCTCACGGCGACGGCGACGGCGACGGCGACGACGACGGCGACGACGACGGCAGAAATCCGGTTCAAGTGTCCATATAATTGCTATCGCAATAAAAGGAGGCGGAGGATGCAGCAGGGCGGCTGCGTGGCCGGGCGACTTGAAGGGCGTGGCCGGTACGATGAGATATGAGATATGTGGGCTGGTGGGATGATAAAGCTAGGACGGTCACGGATGGTGTAAGAAAACTTATGGAACAGGGCTAGAGATGCGATGCGGCGGCGAAGTGCGAGAGGCAATATAGATTATTCTCCTTTTAAGGATGATACACTGGTGTGACACGAATAGAACGAATGAATAAATCGGCCTTTGCAGGAAGGCCTAAACATTGTGGACAAATTCTTAGAATAAAGAGGAATGGAGCTGTCTTACAGTAAGACGGCTGTGCTACCCTTTACCAGAGGATACCTAAAAGACTTTCAGCTGTGCCTTGAAGGACAACGTTTAGACATAGTAAAACAACACAAATTTCTGTGGGTTATACTAGACAGACAACTTTCTTGGAATGCTCACATTAAAGCACTCGAAGAACAAATAAACTTGTGGCGACACACTGCGCACAAACCGGCGCAGCCTCCGCCTCGCTACTTGCTAGCCCCAGGCGTGACACGGCTGTATGCTGCACCACGCCTCCGATAAGGGACAGCGCCACCGCAGCGTCACTAGAGGCTTACGTCACCGACGGTGGATATAAACTCAAGCTGCCAAGCTCGAAGGATTCTTCCTTCGCTAACCGTTCTAGCGTAGCGGTCGGTATGCTCGCCCCGCCGCTGCCACTACGCTAATAAACACTCGTTATGTTTCATCTTGGGATGCGTCCTTCCATCGACACGGCATCCCACAAACTCAACAATAAATGTTCTTCGCCGCGTAGCAGGCACGACATGGGGAGGGTCGGTTTCATCACTACTGAAAGTACATAATGCACTTATAAAGCAAAAAATAGCTTATTCTTCACCTGTTCTGCATGGAATCTCCCGTTAATCTGAAGATCGACTTCAACGATTAATAGCTAGGAGACTTAGAGTATGTTTAGGTGTTCCTCGAGCAACCTCAAGTCCCTTAGTAATTGCAGAGGCACGTCATCCTCCATTCCCTATTCTGAGGACGGTTGAAACCTGTCGACACTACTTTCGCGTTTCAGTGCAGCACAAAGACACCCACTAGCAATTACACTTATTGAGAGAGACAGGGCAAACATCATTACTGTGATTCCGGTGCAAAAAAATCTTCTACCACCTAATGAATTTTGGATCTCAGATATTTCCTACCCTCCATTGCGAATTGTCTCCCCAAAAATTGAATTTTCGGTTGACGGAATTATTCGAAAACGAGACATGTTTATGCTAGCAGCCCAGCAACTAGCGCTATACCAGGTATACTTTCGGTACCCTGGATATATGTATTCAAGCGTATACAGACGGTTCTTGTCAAACAAATTCTTCTACAGCTGCATTTGTCATTCCAGAATGGAACCGAATACAGACGTTTAAACTGTCTCACACGACATCATCAACTACAGCATAGCTTTTTGCAATATTGTCTTTGTTACGATACATAAGTTCAACGCAGAAAGGGAACCAATGGGTCATCCTTTGTCACTCACAAGCAGCTTTGTCGTCACTTCGTGGTGGCATCAGCAATTCCCAAAACATGGCGTTAGTTTATGAGACACTAAAGGAGCTCACAAAGGCAAGTGAAAAAACTCACACAATAATGTTCCAATGGATACCTGGCCACCGCAATATTCCAGGGAATGTTGCAGCAGACAAGGCTGCTAGACAAGCGCATATTAATAACGACACATACGGTCTCCCTCTAACACAAGGAGAATTGCGGCACATACTGACAGATATCAGTCCGTGGTTGCAAAGCGACATGGTTTGATCAGAACTCGAAATCTTCAGATTTATTTCACATTGACCCTGCGCTTCAATTCAAGATCCCGTCCACATTGGATACAACTAGAGCCTTTGAAACACTCATTCACGGTCTGCGGCTCGGTACCGCGTACACAAAACATTTTCTACAAAAAATTTCAAGAGCTGATAGTACGGAATGTACTTGTGGCCACGTGGATGAGGATGTGTAGCATCTTCTGTTAGAATGTCCGCGACACGACACAGACAGACAACGTTTAGCACGTGATTTAGGGACATTAGACCGCAGGCCCTTCAGCCTCAGGAAGATCTTAGGTCCTTGGCCAACATATTCGTTGCAAAGACGAGCGTTAATGGCCCTCCAAAGATTTCTAGAAGCGAGCAATATTCTTGGATGATGATGAAATAAACTTCAATTTTCGAGACAGTGTTCCAGAGCGTTTGAGCTGTGGATCACTTTAAGTGGGAGGATCCCTCATTCCAGGAATCCTCTGGCCGCGATAGCATCCCGGGCTCTGGCGACAAGACGTCGTTGTTCGTCCAGGGCCGGGGTGGAGATCTTGGCCTCCCACGTCTCGGCGAGGAGGTTCACGTCTTCGGACGTTGTATGCTTAGTAACGGCGTCTTCTGGGCGCCACGGGCACTCGAGTAGTAAATGAGCCAGAGTGTCTGGCACGACGTAGATCGGGCAGTTGTAGGTGTGTAGTGTCGGGTGGATGCGATGCATGAGGAACCCATGGGTGTACATGTTGCTCTGCAGTCTTCGGAATGCGGTGCTTTCCTCTTTGGTCAGTTTTGGGTGAGGTGGCGGGTGAACCCTGCGTCCCAGTCGGTAGTGTTGGAGGATGGCGTTATACGTGGGGGGTATTGTCTCCGCTTCCGCTGCGTCACTAGACGGTCGGGGGTCTCGCGAGGCGGCGAGAGAGGCCCGGTTGACGTGATCGCGGGCCGCGGCGTGTGCCGCTTCGTTTCCCTCGAGTCCCTTGTGCCCTGGTACCCACGTGACGTAGGTGTAAGGGAATGGAGTGCTTCTTTTCTTCAGAATTTTGACTGCTTCCGCCGATATTCGGCCTCTCGTGTAATTGCGTACCGCATATTAGGAGTCCGTGAAGACTGCGACCGCGTTCGAGCTCGTGGTGGTGGCGAGGGCGATCGCCGCTTCTTCCGCGGTCTCCGAGTTCCGCACCCTGACGGTGGCGGATGCCACTTCTTTGCCTCTCGAGTCAACCACACTCAGGGCGTAAGCGGTTTTGCCCGGGTATTTCAATTCAACACCTGGGTTCCTGTGTCTTCATTTGAATCGAACCCATGCTATCTTATGTGCCGTGATTTTAGTACAGTTACGTAGCCGGACTTCGTGTTTACTTTAGTGCACCTATGTGACTGAACTTTATGTGCCGCTTTTCTGAGTTGACTTTCAGTATTAGTGTGGTATTAGTGTACTTATGTGACTGGACTTTGTGTTATTGTGATTTGGAGTCATCATTTAATTTTAAAGCGTGTAGGTAAATTCTTTTTTTTTCTTTCATATCTCTATGTGAAAAGGAGTAGCCGGCGCCAATTAAAGGCGCCAACATCTCCTAAATACCATATAATAATAAATAAATAAATCGGGCTGCTCGATTCTGCACTGCTTCAAGTATATTTATAAAGTACACCTGATGCGGGCTCCCGATGGCAGCGGCGTACTCAAGTTTTGGTCTGATAATGGATCTGTAAGTCAGCAACTTAAAATTTGCTGGTGCGTGACGCAAATGACGCTTTAGAAAGCCGAGTTATTTATTAGCAGACACTACTATGTTAGTGATATGTGCGCACCATGTTAGATCATATGACAATGTTACTCTTAAGCACTTATATGTGTCGACACTCTCAACATTAACGTTACCGACAGCGTAAGGAAAAGATAAGGGGTTACGACGACGCGAAAAAGCTACTGAATTACATTTAGTGCAGTGAAGTGTTGGTTCCAGCATTACATCAATTCAAAATTTAGAAATGGGTTAAAGCTCGGGTAACCACGCGGTGCCATAACCACCGTTGCCGCTCGTGCGTTACTAACATATGCTAAATGCTAAAATACAGCGTTCTGTAAATAGTTATCCATTATAGTCCACTATAGTGCATGCCACTTAGACGGGAAGTTTTCATTTTCTCGAGGAGGGGGGGGTTGCGATCAGCTTTCCGAACCCCATATATATCATCATCATCACCTGCCTATATTTATGCCCACTGCAGGACGAAGGCCTATCCCTGCGATCTCCAATTTCCCCTGTCTTGCGCTAGCTGATTCCAACTTGCGCCTACAAATTTCTTAACTTCATCACCCCATCTAGTTTTCTGCCGTCCTCGACTGCGCTTCCCTTGGTATCCATTCTGTAACTCTAATGGTCCACCGGTTATCCATCCTACGCACTACATGGCCTGCCCAGCTCCACTTTTTCCGCTGAATGTGAACTAAAATATCGGCTATCCCCGTTTGCTCTCTGATACACACCGCTCTCTTCCTGTCTCTTAACGTTAGGCCTAACATTTTTCGGCCCATCGCTCTTTGCGCGGGCCTTAACTTGTTCTCGAGCTTCTTTGTTAACCTCCAAGTTTCTGCCCCATAAGTTAGCACCGGTAGAATGCAATGATTGTGCACTTTTCTTTTCAAGGACAGCGGTAAGCGCCCAGTCAGAGTTTGGCAATGCCTGCCGTATGCACTCCAACCCAATTTTATTGTTCTGTAAATTTCCTTCTCATGATCAGGGTCCCCTGTGAGTAATTGCCCTAGATAAACGTACTCCTTTACAGACTCCAGTGGCTGACTGGCGATCCTGAATTCTTCCTTTGCCAGGCTGTTGAACATTATCTTTGTCTTTTGCATATTAATAAATCTTCAAGCCCACTGATACACTTTCTCGGTTAAGGTCCTCAATCATTTGCTGTAATTTGTGTCCATTGTTGCTGAATAGGACAATGTCATCTACAAACCGAAGGTTGCTGAGATATTCGCCGTCGATCCTCACTCCTAAGCCTTCCATATATATATACCGGGTGTTCAAAATTAAGCTTTACAAATTTTTAAAAATCGCCTGTGGCAGGTAGCATAATTCTTATCGCTGAGCTGGGTTATTCGAAGAGGCGGACATTAGTATCACGCGAAATCGAAACACATATTCAACTAATTAACAAACATTCACTAATTAACTTCTTAGTTAATTACTTTACGACACATACTGCAATTTACGAATTGTAGCCGGTGAGCTTGCAAGACGCATCCACTTGAAATTAATTTCCAGGTTCACACCAGTTTCGAGATATTATGTCCCAAGGTGTGGGACGAAATACATGGGCATTCCAGTTACTTTTGTGCTTCAATGTATAAAACAGCAGTTTGTTAAAAAAGTAAGTGGGACAACAGTGCATTTTAACTGCGAGTTTGATGGCGCATATCTCCAAACTGCATGGTGTCATTCTGGAAATTCATTCCAAGTGGGAAAAAAATTAAATAAGGGGGTTTTACTTGCCAAAACCACGATCTGATTATGAGGCACGCCGTAGCGGGGGACTCCGGAAAGTTGGACCACCTGGGGTAGAGCAATGCACGGGCTCGGGCTTACCCGAAAGCCCGGGCCCGGCCCGGCCCGTGGGCCGGGCCGGGCCGGGTAGCACTGTTTTTTCACGGGCTCGGGCCGGGCTCGGGCCGGGCTCGGGCACGGCGTGTGCGTTTTGATCCGGGCCCGGGCCGGGCTCGGGTTTTTTGACGCGGGCCCGAGCCGGGCTCGTGCTTTCTGGTGGTGTGCATGTGACGTGCAGCGAGTTATTCTCGGGCATCTCAACTCTGAAAAACATTATTTTTCGGTCTCGGGCCGGGTTCGGGCCGGTTTCGAGTCGGGCTCGGGCCGGGCTCGGGCCGGGCTCGGGCCTAAAGTAAAGGGGTGGCGGGCCAGGCCGGGCGGGTAACGTAGATTATTTCCGGGTCCGGGCCGGGCCCGGGTCTCGCCATAAAAGTTTTGATCGGGCTCGGACGGGCCGCCCAACGTAAAAACGGGCCCGGCCCGGGCCCGGGTTGAAAAAATCGGCCCGTGCAGTGCTCTACCTGGGGTTCTTTAACGTGCACCTAGTGCATACTCCTGAAAAGCTCACCGGCTACAATTCGTAAATTGTATTGTGTCGTGTAGCATTTAACTAAAAGTTATTTAGTGAATTTTTGTTAATAAGTTCAAGATGTGTTTCGATTTTTTGTGCTACGAATGCCCACCTGATCGAATAACCCAGCTCGATGATAAGAATTATGCTACCTGCCACAGGCGATTTCTAAAAATTCCGTAGAACTTAAAAATGAACGCCCTGTATATTACCTTTATTAACGCTTGCTCTTGAAGAAATTTCATGTGACCTCGAATGATTGGTCACTGAAGTGATGGTCTTATATGAGTGTTTACAAAACCTTATAGTAAGAGACAGTTCAATTTCACAGCCTGAGTCCGACGTCCACTATTTTTTTTTTTTTCTGGGAGTCCAAGTATCAGCGCTGCCCCGCATGATTGCTAATGATTCTGATTTCGAGTGAATCCGGCTTGACCTCAATTGGGTTACTGTGTGAATTATATATATTTATGACCTCCGCATGCAAGTGGCGATGTTTCGATCCCTAATAAATGTTGTATATTATTAAACGAGTTTTCTTTTTTCTTTTTTTTTTTTTTTTCAGGAGTCGCTAGCAATGCCTAGGGGAAAGAGACGCAATGCTGAGACATATCATTCGCGTGCATTTGACACGCCGTTGACAAAAGACTCTGCCGAAGGGGTTACTAAAGTCTGCACGTTTTTTTTTTTTTTCGGGGTCAAAAAAGTACGCAAAGCAACTTGAAGCGAGGTGAACATACAGCAATATATTCGTTCTATAGGCATAGGCTATCCATACAATTAGAAATAATTGTTAGTTGGCTACCTCCTTCTCTTTAAAAAATATGCTAAATTTTGTCATGTGTATATATTTCAACATATTGTGTCTGTGCATGGTGTTCACAGCAGAATTTTTTTTCTTAATGTGGAAGTGAAAAAAATACGGATGACGTAGCCGCCGCTGGTGCTTCCAATGCGCTTGTCCTCCTATTGTCAGGAGTTATGTCAGTATGCATTAAACAACAATGATGCAGTAGGCGTTTAGCCACAATAAAATTTTAAGTGACAAGATAGAGGCCACTCAAAAGAAAACTGAAATGATGTGGATAACAGAACTGTAGTAATGACACTTTTGAGAGAGGGGTGCGCGGGCTTCGGCGGGCCGCATTTTGTTATCTTTACCTGTTCCGCGACCGCTGTAGTTATCTATGAATTGACCAAAATGTTTGGAGCCGGCTAATAGACGACATCTGAAGCATATTTCAGGCGTACTTCGCCACAGGGTGGTTCGACGGCCGGTTGCACAATTCGAAACACGCGCGCGCCTCCGTTGTCATCAGTTTCCAACTACGCACGACAGAGGTCGTCGTCACCCTGCGGCCTGCCTTCCCTGTACGCACTCGTCCCTTTTTATCTTTTAGTAGGCCATCTCCGGTTCCTCGAAAGGTGGGCTCTCGTGCATACAGGAAACCACAAATACACTAACTCATAAATTTTACAAATAACCCGTTTACTTTGCACATGTTAACTTCGCTCTAGAAATGCCTAATCTTGAGCATTTGGTGTGTAAATTGTAAATATTCTTCTGCACGTGGGAGAGGATAGGTGGGGGTCGGTTGAAGATTCTTTCGTTGGCGATCTACATATGTGCACATCCAGCTGGACTACTGTCCTCTAGTATCAAGTCATTCGCGCTTTTTATGGCCAAACCTGCCAGTGTTATTTAGAACAAAGCTCTCGCGCTCCTGTCTTCATGGGTAGTGAAATCAGCATTAAATGAAAGGCGGAAACAATTAAGATACACTAAAGTCATTTAGACGCGTGTCATGTTGCCCCCATAACTGTTCACAGCATCCCATTCTTAGTTAAAGGTGGCAATATAATGATATACATTAACAATTTATATATATATATATATATATATATATATATATATATATATATATATATATATATATACAGGGTGTATCAACTATCATGCACCAAGATTTAAGAATATGCAAATGTTACGTAGCTGGACAGAACCAAGGTAATGTTGTTTGCTGTCGCTTGGAGTCACTCAGATTTTTTTGCATTCCGCCTAATTATATAATTAGTTCTAATTAATTATTCAAATTCTCAAATATTATAATTAGATTAAATTGGCAATAAGAAAATTGTAGAGCAACATGAAAATCTCCCGATAAAGCTGTTATGTCGCTCAATACGTGCACACATAAAACTGTTTTTCCGAGCGTGAAAAGAAGTCCGCGAATAACGCAACATTGACGCGCGACTGGCTGCTCGACGCACTTTGCGTATATTCGCGGGCTTCTCATCTAATATATATATATATATATATATATTAAGATGTAAGGCAACCTAAAGCTTTCGCAATATTACATATTAGTAAATAATTCGAGCGGCAATAGAGAAGGCCCATATACCGACGCACAGTACAACTCTGAGTCGAATGTGTTAGAATGTCAAGTAATGTCATGCTTTCTAATATATCCATGAAGAGCGGCAGTGATTCAATCATAGCTCATGATTGACTGCCTCTTTTTCTCTTTAATTCCAGGTAGAAACAACAATGAACTTCAATGGATGATTGGAAGCTTCGTGTTACCCTGCTGATCTGTACGAGTGGGTGCTCATGAGATATATTTGGGATGGCGATTATTAAATATATACCTAGATAGCTTTGGTACATTGGCTTCTTTCGCCTTTTTTTTTTTCTCACACTTTCTTATTCCTCGGCTTCGTTGTCTGTTGGCTTAATAAGGAGGTTTGGCACTTTGATAACCTAGCGCATTCTTAGTGCAGCGGTAATAAAGTTGTCGTTGACTTTGATGTAATCATCGCGGCAATGATTTCTACCAGTTCTTGTTTTTCCAAGTTCCACAGCTCCAGTATGGAACTTCGAAAGCGCCACGTTCACGATAATTGGGGAAAACAGCGCAGAAAGAGAATGAACGCGAGAACACACAAGCAAAACGCTGTTCCAATTCTTTGTTCCCGTCTTCGCCATGTGTTCTGCATTTCCAACAAAATTTCTTTAGGAAACTTTCTTGAATTGCGTTCGAAATTTCCGCTCATTTTTAAGCGAACCTTCCTTAGCTTCTTCAGTTTGGTGCCCGTTTCTAACCGCCATCGACTTGTTGCGAGCGTACTGCACATGTGCGCGTTGACGCCTAGTGGAAGATGTCGCTTGAGGGACGCGTTCGTTAAGGAAATCTGCTGCGCGTCTCTTGTCGTAATGCGCCATTCTGCTTTCCTGGCTCATGGAAGCTTCGCGTACACCGATTCCTACAGTATACGTGGGATCTGTATATGTATACACTTTTTTTTTCTTTCTTTTCAAGTGTACTTCTTTACATCATTGTGGCTAAGGTCCTCACAAAGGGAAGGGGGGGGGGGAGTGGGCGTGGGAAAGGTAATAGATTTATTCAAAAGGGACGTCAACTTAGCCAGCGCGGCAAGCAAAGGGGAAGATGTGGAGTGAGAACGGCGCATGTTATCGAGGCCTCGCAATGCAAGCTCGGCAGTAAAGTGGCAGCGTTATCTTGATGTGCCAGTTCCGTCGGATGAAAGTCGTACTTCTTGCCCTGCGCAACTCAAAACGATCACTCTCGCGCGTTGTGGAGGGCAAACGATAAGCAAAGAAATACGCCGTAAATGCACACTCGACCGACATATCGAGATTACTATGTAAGTTCTTGCATATACCGATCTAAAGAGTGTTCAAATTCAGAAGAAAAAAGAAGAAAAACAGGCATTAAGCCGCAACTATTCAGCAATTCTCTCCTGATTTCGACAGCATCCAGAAAATTTTTTGAAAAATAAACATAGGTATCAGCACAGTCATATACTGAAAGGCAATATTGCTACTGATTCGAGCGCTGAGCGTCCGCACATATACTCTTTTTTGGTACTATTAACAGAAAAGGCTTCGTAGAAGGCCAAGAGGGACAGAAAGCAGGACACACTATAACCAAATTAACGTTCCTATCACATCTTGTTATGGGTGTTATAAGGCCGGAAATATTTTGACCAAAAATTCCCTTTCTTGTCCTTTATATTGTTTCACGTCGTATTATACTAATACATTTCTTTAGCGATTTTACTTGCAGCGTAGCTGCGCCGGTGGCAACGTGCCTGGAGTCATAAGCGCACGCTATCAGAGTCACGTGGGCTGCTCGGAGCGGACGGTTGTGTTCGCTTTCGTCTGCCAGTCTTATCTATTTCACTCGCTCCGAGACTCCGCTCGTTTCGATCGGTATCTCGCACACAGCTATCGCAGTTTATTTTGCTATTATCAAAAGATGGGCACAACCTGCCTCTTTTACATCGGTCTTGTAGCACAACGCTGCGCCAATAGACTCTTCCTTAATGTACCTTTTCTTCGGTGTTTTCTTGGGCAACCGCGATAGAGCTGGCTGTGTGGAATATCTTTAGCCACTTTGTCCTTCGAGAATTTAAATCGCACAAACATCATGAATACACATTTTTCTTTTTTAGGCATTGCCTTAGCTGGCCGATGGGTATTCCGAGTTGTCCAGACTTGTACGCCAAGTTCTTTTCTAGATATATTGTTACGCGAATGAAGCCCTATAATCGCCCTGAAGGCTATTTGCCAAGTGTGTATTTACCAGAGAAATTGCAGCTTTGTTCATTATAGCTGTCAGAACGAACTAGGGGAGCAGTTTGTCGTTCGGGCCATCATGCTACCCAATTATAACCGGAAAGAGGTTCTTTCAAGTTATATACTGCTTTGTCGTTATTTTTCCCGATTTAAAACAATCTTGAAAGGTTATTACGGCTGCATCGTTTTCGTACGAAGCCAGATTTACCATCTGCTGCTCAAGGAAAGTTTCTGAATTCTCAATTCTTTTGTTCATATTTCTTCTCTTCGAACACTAATTGATTGCACCGAGAAGAGTGGACGCTCAGTGAAACCTGTGCTTCTTGCAGCGCAGCGGAAACATCGAGTCATTTAATTTCGGACTATACCTTCCACAGCATGCAGTGGTCTACCCCTTAACATAGACTACCCTTCACTTTGCTTACTATGTATTGAAAAAAGACGACATTATATTTCCGTGTTCAAATGCAATAAAGCACGCAGAGCCGTTCTGTCATTTTTGAAGGCGACAGATCTAGACTACCGATTATAGCCTAGCAATTTGCTTTAATTTCTTTAGTAATTTGTGGACCATTTGCCGTACATCAAGTGCCGCGCGATGGGTGCATTACACGCGTGCATGTTTTGTTCTCGAGTTGTTCCTTCACATTTCTTTTTCTTGCTCTCTGATTTTTGTTCGCTGACTAATAACAATATTAATAATAATAACACGACTAATATAATAATTATTATTAGCGCACTCGTGGAACGCAATCTGACACACGAGGCGATCACATGAAAGAGCTTGTTTGGCGTTGGCACGATACATGTAATGTGTGCGATTGCGGCCTAATGCTGTGTCACGACACATTAGATAATGCACTCCCTACCCCACTGGGCATAGCCTTATAGAATGGAAGTCAGAGTCAGGAGGTACTAAAACTGGTCAAGACGGGTAGGTGCCTCCAGCTATAAAGACTTTCTTTTCTTTTTTTTTAAATTACACACAAGCATGCTTTCTGTCGCAACTCTTTTAGAAGAACGTGGTTTTTACGTGTCATGGGTTTCACATTGCATCATGTGCAAGCAACCAGAAACAATTGACCACGTGTTTCTTCATTCCTGGGATGGGGTTTATTTCTGGGACGCGTATTACAGTGCGCAACGAAGAAAGAACTTTCTTAAGTCCTCAGGATATCAGGTATTTAGCAATTTATAATGAAGATGAAAGACCCTTTCATCTCATAATGCTCACTTACCTTTATTATATATATGGCGCTCCTGTATGATTGGCTTCTACTGCGATCCAGATAGAAGACCAGCTCCTATACGTATTTTCGAGAGCCCATTAGTCGTTTTATATAGGTAATTAAAACGCAGGATTTTCCTCCGATATGGCCGACTAAAATGCGAGGCACACGGTGCGATTTTGCGTGCCATCCGTCGTACGACGCGTCGGACTCCGACTGGCCGCATACGACGATTCGGCACACATGGTACGAACGACGTGTGGTGCGTAGCTCCGCCCACAACCGGCGGCCCTGCATGGACGCTCGGAATACTGCGGAACTTCGCAAAATGAAAACAAACGTCTCTGCACAGTTCTTTAGTTTCGCACAAACGATCACAATAAAAACGCGTCTATGCGAGCAGCGTAGACGTGTGTGTCTCCGTAAGGCCGCGTCCGCAGTGTGGGCTCCGTAGACAGCCGCCGATGGCTAGGAGCGGCCAGGCCTAGCTCGCTGAGCCGTCGAATCCGAGACCGGTGTCGCTTGCGACACGACCGCTTGTAGCTCGTAATAAACCTCCTACGTTGATCAGCACAACGGGTACACAGTTATGTCGCACTTAAATTGCAATACAATTGATTTTATCGGCGCGGACGGAAGCGAACGAGCAAGCCAGGCGAGCTTGCGATCGCAGGGAGACGATATATAGGCCTAGCTCGCTCGCCGTCGGATCCGGGGTCGACAGCCCTTGCGATCCGTCCGCAGCTCGTTATAGAGCGCCCATATTCGTCAGCACAATCAACGTCTGAACATTTATGTCGTTCATAAGTGGCAATACAATTAGTTTTCCCGACGCCGTTGGTAGCGATCAGAAAACACGCCAGTCAGGCGAGCCGCTTCACATAGACGACTGCTGCGGTGTCTGCGCTGACCGCTTCCGAATCGATACCACGTCAACGATTTACTACTTCGCGCAACGTTTTATAACATGCACAATTTTGAGTTCACTTCATTCTACAAGTTATTTCGTGTCAGAAACAAAGTTTACCCGACTTTTCTGACACCGTCAGCGGCAAAGTGACCAGCGTCTCGACCAGGAAAAAAAAGAAGCACCGGGACGACCGGAGCACTTGCTCGCCGGCCCCACCCCGCCGGCTCTACCACGTGACCATGACATACACGCTGGCGGCGCTGTCATTGGCTGCGGCCGTCCGACCGATCGGGCAGTCGTACGACTACATCCAACAGGTTGGTCGCATGCGATCCGGCGTGCGATCCGGCGCCGCATGCGGCAGAGTATGTTGAGAACTTGTTGAGTGCGGCGGCCGATGCGGCGCGTCGTATGACGGGCAGTATCGAGGGAACAGCGTCGCTTCTTAGCCGCGGATATGCACTCGGAATCTGTACAACCTGCCCGCCTATCCAGTAGCGCACCCAGGATCTCTGCCAGGGGGGGGTTGACAGTTTGCCTTAGTTTGCCAATACCATCTAAACAGCACTAATTTCAATTTCTTCACGGGAAATTGTAAAAAAAATGCGCTTTTTGTTCAAGTTTGCGAGTGTGCAGGCGATTCCGCGTCTAACATCTTAGTTGTAGTACTCAAAAAAGGGGGGGTTAACACGGCCGCAGGGGGGGGGGGGGGGGGGGGTTACAATCCCCGAACCCCCCCGCCCCGTCGGTGCGCCACTGCGCCTATCACATGAGTGTAGTGACGCTCAACGAACTGGTCCTCAAAGTGGAGCTCGCACACAACCGAATGCGGTTGAAGTTCTTTGTCAGCGCGGTGAAGCGCACGCTCCCATTTTTTGAACAGTTCTGGGTCACGCGGCCTCCTGTTTTTTTTTTTTTTTTTTTTTTTTTTTTTTGGCGTAGCGACATTTTCACTCAGTCCTGGATCCTGAGGAGCTTGACTATGACGAGTGTTATAAAGGGTATCCATACCATTGCCTAAACATTGAGGTAAGCGATACAAGAACGGTGCAATATCAAGGCTGCAAGTGCACCTTAGCGTGCCGTCTACGTCTTAGCAGACAATATAATGACCGTGTTTGAGGTCAACTGAATAAAACAAGAAACATGACACGTTTATAGTGTCTTTCAGCGCATATTTCCCACTTTATTTCAAGTTTTAGTTAGAAAATAAACAATGTATTTGAAATATTACAGGCGCGCAATAACAGCAGTCTGAGCAGCAGACGACGCGCACTTCGCGGCAGACCTCCGACCGCAGCGCCACTCCTGCTGTCATGGCGCGGAGAAGCAGTGAACTACGCCGGTTGGCACACCTACCAATCTAGCCTAAAGCCACCGTAACTCCGCTCGTCCTATGGCTCGTCTGCTGCCTTGCAGCGGGGCACGATGTCGCAGCCTGACATGTCGCCGATCGCTACGTTTGCAGCCCACAACGCAACAAGGGCGAACCATGGTGCTCGCGAAAAGAAAGAACAAGACCAACACTGACCGCGCAGCTCTCGTCAACACGGAGCATATTTTAACACAAACAGACGACACTTGCTATCAGCCGGAAGTGCTTTTAGTGTAGTGATACATGTCCTAGTGCATTCTCTTTCTGTTACTTTATTTTTGTAGAAACATTTGTTCACCATAATATTGGAAAAATTATCGATAACGCGCCCTGCGCAGCTAATCAGATAGCTGGCAAAGTGACGTGTTATTGGCAAATCGCGTCACTTGGGCACAAGTCAGCCGATTGGCGTGCTGCGATCGGTACCGATGTACCTTTTTAAAACCTTATAATCAATCACACGCTTTACGTGGAGCGCTTAGATGCGTCAATTATTGATCAGAAGGACCTACTCTAACGACTCAGTACGCTTGTACAAAATCGTCAAAATCGTTTCAGGGTCCCTTTAATGCCTCTTTGGGTGTTTATTTTTTAAACGAAGTTTGTACCCAGCTTTGCTGAAATGAATTTTTAAAATGCAGCAGGTATTATTCAATAAAAAGTATACTGAAGAGTAAGTAATTCGCGTCATATCCTTTGCGTTGAAATGTTTCTACCACATGTTCACGATTCGAAGCTTCTCAAGGGTAATGTAAGGCTGTTTTAGGCCAAGAATTCCTGGAGAAGGGATTCACCTGTTCAGGACGCCCATTATAAAGGGATGGTATATTACCATACAGAGACATCCAATTGTTCCTCGGCCCACCAGGGTATCATGAACGCTCACAAGCCAGGGTAACGTTAAAGTCCCTAGAAAGTGGATAGAAATATCTAGGGACTTCAGGTAAGGTAGTACCACCTCAATAACTACAGAGGGTGAAAGACCGGATTAACATCTGTCGGATTAACATCTATACCACGTACATATTTTTCGATTTTAGTATTAGGCCTTGTCCAAACGGGCAAGGCCTCCCAAAAATTGGCCTATAGGCTCATTGGAGTGTCCCTCCCCACGGTGATTAAAAGGCGCCGTTGTCAGATGGGAAGGGGACTTGGCACCCGTAGGTACCGCGCCCCAGAGCGTACATGTGCTCATCAACCCAGCATCATTCGGTACATTGACCCCGGCACCCCCCCCCCTCCCTACCCGGGCTGACTGGGTGGGGGGCTTTGGTCTGGGCCAACGGTCCTTCCCGGACAAGGGGGCCGCTGTGGAGCGGCGCACACCGTGCTATTTCACGCTTCACACGAACAGCCATGTCGGTCGTCAGGGACACAAGCCCATCAGATCCCTGGATTGCCTCGACGGAAAAGGTGTCAAGGCAAACAACCATGGAGACAACAGAAGCCGTCTGCGGCGCAGCGCACTCTGTTGCGCCAGCACCGGTTCCAACTCTGTGTTCCACTGAGGCGAACGGAAACACGTGGATCAACTGGCGCATGCTGTCCAGTCGAGTGACCTTAGAAGCATGCATCATAACTTAATGGAAAGCTTTCCACCTGACTCATCAAAAATCACAGCAGGGCGAGCCCACACTTCGAGAAACTTCTTCTCGCCTAGGTGATGCCGCTCCCGGGTGAGATGGAACCAGACTTCCTTCCGTGCTTTTCCAAGCACTTCGTGAAGACCCGGCGCCCCTCCCCCGAAAACTGCATCACAGCGTGCGAACCAAACTTGGTATGAGCACTCGACAAGAAGAAGCACGAACAGGTTGATCGCCTGGCTAGACAAAGGGTGCAGGAAACGAACTGTCTGAAATGGAACGCCTGGGAGACTAAACAAACTAGCTATCCGTTGGAGGAGAGCAGCAGAAAGTAAACACTGCGAAAAGATGTGAACTGTATCCTCTCGACCGCCACAAAAGGGGCACAGTCCACGAGCCGCGATGGCTGTGAAGGGTCGGAAGCTAATCGGCAAACAGCCTCGCGCCAGGCGGTACATGAATGTAGCTCGCCTAGCGTCAAGGAAGCTTGCCGTAATGATCTTCCAGCTTGGCCTGTGAAAAGACAGGTCATACATACCTTTGGCATTGCGGGGGAAGACCGGGGGTAAGGATATCAACTAGTTCTTGGAGTGGAGTAGAAATTACATCGATGTCGGAATGGACCTTGCGAAGGCGTGCCAATGAATTGGCAGCCATCGCATAGAATGGGGACGGGGTTCCTGAGCGAAGCACACAGTGAGAGAATGTGCTCTGGGAAAACAAACGGAGTCTAGTGCTAAGAAAGAAGGAAGTAAAGCTTCGAGTCAGGAGCATATCTGAGCTAAATATTGCTACTGTCCATAAAATTAGTGTCTGCCTAACTACTATGCGTGTCAACAGCTGAAGTATTATTAGGATCACAAATGAGACCATTTGTGCGCTCATTTATGCACTAGAATATAGCACACTGCTAGTTCCACAAGCAAATGCATGACAGACATGAAGCAATTAGAACTGTTGCATGGTTTTTCTGCACGAACGTGATGCACCGCTTCATTACTGCAAAAATAAATGCTCTAAGGTAAATCAAACGGAACAGCAAGAACACTTAGAACTAACAAGTAGGAAATATGGGTGAATTGTCATGCTTGCAACTGTTTAATACATTGAATTCAGTACGTTCACTTCAATTTACCAACGGGTTATCCGGTTTTGTGGACGATAGAAGTTGCCACCGCACTCGAAAAAACAATATATATATATATATATATATATATATATATATATTACGGCCACGGCTACAACGAGATGAAAAATGTGACGTGCGTTCCGATATCACTCTCTTTCTTTCGTGATTGTGTTTGTACGGTCTCGCAACTAAAATTTATTTCGGAAACAGCAACGGAGGGTCCTTCCTGGCTGCCCATGTGTAATGCAGGATCTAGTTCGTTAACTTGTCACCGTCCGCTATTTAACGAGACGAGTATTACATAATGATTCAATCAGCGATCTTACAGTCGCAGCAGTATCCGCATTTCGATGCAGATTTGTCCCTCTGCGGCACGTAGAACAATCCAAGCGCTTGCATGCAGCCTCGCAAGCCAGGACGAATGTCTCGCCAGCGATGAGCGTATATTCTTTCTTTTGATTTCAGTATTAGGCCTCGATTATCAATTAGCTATTGATTGGCTATCCAAAGGTATTGGCTACATATTTGGGTAAGGCTAAGCACTACCCAGTCATCCCCAGAATTTTCCGTAATTTATTATTATTGATCGATTATCGATTAGCTATTGCTTGACTATCGATGACTTGGCGATGATTGGCTATCGGTGTTTTTATGTTAAAAACACCGCGTAGCTTACCCAAGAACTTCTAGATATCGCTGTTACCGAAGTCTGCAAGTCGTGCGCGAAACCCCTGTAGGTAAGCATCATTAGGGCACGAAAGTTTCAGCGCCGCACTTCAAACCTGTCTCCAACAGGTGTACAAATCCTATTATGTCCGCCGCTAAGCAAACAACGGTGCAGTCACCGAGATGCACGTGTGCAAAAATGGTAACACAGAACGACCGCGCACATCAACATGTACTACATACAAAGCTCGAACAAATACGATACCCAACGCGTTATCAGCGGGTAACAACCGAAATGAAGGAGCCGCAGGCTCTTTTCAACATTCCCCTCACATGCTGCAATGAACAGCTGATGTAATTTCTTAAAATACATGACGAATGTTTCTCGGTGGTGGAGTCGTAGAGATGTCTGGGAAGCTCGTGCGCAGTACTCAACGAGCGCTGACTGCGGTTACAGTGGCTGTACTGCGGTTGTGTGGTTGACCAGTTGACAACCAAGATGGTGGCCGTGCTACTTCCGCAAAACCGGAGCATGCGCAGATCGGTCGGTGGGATCGGTCTATTGGTACAGCCGAAGCGCTGACAAGAAGGCTCGCAAGCCAGGACAAATATCTCGCCGTCGATGTGCGTACATTCTTTCTTTTGATTTCAATATTAGGCCCCGCCCAAACGGGCAAGGCCTCCCAAAAATTGGCCTATAGGCTCATTGGAGTGTCCCTCCCCACGGTAATCTTTAGTAAAAGGCGAAAGATTAATGCGTGGATTTGAGGAGAGACCTGAGCGATAACATTCACGGAGTACGCCGAGTGTTGTGCCGCACGTGGGCTCGCTTTTATGACCAAGTGGTTGCTCAAGCTATTCTAAAATTTTCATTCTAAAAAACTCAACTCTTGCGATATTTTTAGAGATCGTATTTATTTTTAGGTTCTCTCACACATACTTCTTAATAAAGAATCTTCACAGGTTGCCATATTCTTCTTTAAAAGCTAATAGCATTGTTACAAATTGCGTTGTTTGTTACTCCGCACGGCTTCCAACTTGATGCGCAGCAGTCGCCATCTGGTGTTGAACATCAAAGTTGTGAAGGCATGGGTGGGGCAGCTTGGCGTGGCTCGTAGCGGTTCCGTGTAGTTGCTACCGCGTGCATGAATTTTCTTCGCGTTCCTGTTAAGAGTATACTAGAAAGTATTTCTAGTGTACCGTTCTACAAGCGTACGTAGTACCGCACCAGGTGTTTGGCACATATTTTGTTTCGAAAAACCGGCGATCGCGCTGGCGTCGCTTGCAAGCGATGCAAACGTGTCGCTTTGTTTTCACGTAAACGTTTTTGGTAAAGCCTTACGGCCAGTCGGCCCAACTTTGTGCAAAAACATGCGCCTTCTGGTTTACTTGAGGTAGGTGCGGCTAGGCCATGTCGGCCAAGGTTGTTTTCCGAGCCGCTACTTTGGCCAGTTCATTTGCGTGCACGCTCATTTGCTCCGACACCAACATACGCGATGCAGCGTGTGCGGCGTATGATGCATCGTGCCTGCCTGCAAACAGAAGTTCAGCTCCCAGTCGCAAGAAGCGCAGCAGAATTCGTGCTTCAGCTGCTGGAGTTCAGGGAATCTGTAAGTTTACATGAAGTTTTGTGGGCTTGACAACCTCGTCAATGTGTGCCTCGTAAAACAAGCTCGATACAACAAAAATGTATGCGAGAGTGAAGTGAGCGCCTGCCTCCCCACCTCCCCCATCGCCGGAAACTTTACTTATTGCTTGTTCATCCCTTCCGATGGCATATATTACACGCGTATAACCATGTTCTACCTTATGACGACACGCATATTGTGAAAAGCTTGTTGGAAACTTGTTTCATCCTGTTCCTTTGTGATTATTCTTGTGTATCCTGCTCACCCTGCTTGGACTTCTTGTCCGCAGTATTTTTTTAAATAAATTTTAAATAAATAAATATGGTGGCAGGCAGCGCGCGTACACTTTAGATATAGCGGTCTGTCGTAATAAGCATCGTTCTTTATATTCCAAAAACATGCATAGGTATAATGAACACTGTAATACACCATATCACGTCTTAACTAAACGTGATCCAGATTAGTTATGCACCCCCCCCCCCTCCCCAAACACCATAAATAAATACTACGTTGCATATGCGTGCTTGCCTGCTTGAAAACATGCATGCATGAGGGATCTCCAAACTTTTTTGCCAGAGGGCCGGATTGGTGATCATGCGGTGTCGATGGCCAGACAATCAAAAATTAAATTATAGAAGAATTCATCGTGATGGTAATTCGATTAGCATTCGAGCTATGTGTAGTGACACACCGTCTTTCTGCAGTGACATATTCATTTAACATCTGTATAGTAGTCCTTAATTCTGAGACGTCCGTTGCTTTGGTCCTGAGGCCCGGACATAACTACGGCACATAATCGCTCTTCAATGTGGTTTCTATTGTCTGGTGTTATCTTATGAACTCGAAAAACACTTTAAACAATTTAAATACCATGGCTAGATATGCCAAAAGCTGCATCTCCATGTACGCGGAAAAAAAATAAGTCTCTCCATCATCTCCTCATCTTTGCTATGCTTAAAGTACTACATTGCCACGTTGCTGCCGCGTCCGGTACGTATTTTCGCGCGATCTCAGTGACTTCGAAACACACCTCAAGGTTGCATTCGGGGGTCTGGGATCAATTTAGTGTCAGATTTCTCGAAAGCGGATGACAAGAATATGAGTGATATAAACCACTTCTGTACAGTTACACATGCACCGTACTTTATACCTAGGATGAATATTTTGTGTAATCACTTGCGAGTGAATTTTGAAAAAAAAAAAGTTGAAGGCAAGGTGCAATGTATTGTCAATGGATCTTAGGAGGATATACGACAACGGATATGACAATTGGCAGATGCGTGATGACTGTCTTCAGGACGACACAACGACGCGGATATGGCATTTCAACGGCAGCATAACCACGATTTAATGACGACAGTGTAATTGCGATATAAAGGAATGACGTCTATGAATCGACAATGGCATGACGACGATGAAATGGCGGTACTAAAGTGATGACGATGGGAAAGCGACAACGAGAACGTCCCATAATTTAGAATGTTATACAGCGCTGTGACTCCTTAAATTTCTTCTCGCCGTCGAGCTGACTTTGCGTGCGCTGTCAGAACTCAAAACTTTATTAATAGCAGTGCTGAATGAATTCTTATCATGGCGCTTAACTGCAGAAGGAAAGAAAGCTGCTGAAGTGGCTACAATGTCACGATGACGACGACGACGCGGTGGCACGAATTGTCGTTTGGTCGTCACGCCGGACGCACGCACATATGGGGCTCGTGCGACGTGAATTTCTAAACTACAAATGGGACAGATATGACATTGTTATAAGTCGGTCCGCTATATTTACTTGGGATTGATTTGCATACAATGCGCAGAAGTACGACATCGATCAAAGCAGCCCGACGGGCAAGCACTGACATGATCGCAAACGCAAGTGGATATGCGTACCAAGGAGGTTTTAAAATGCTGCATAACCAAGAAAGGCGACTGACCAAAGATCGGATGACGTTGGTAAATGGATTGTTTGGAATAATTTCAAACAGATTTATTGGAATTGAGGAAAGGACTGCACCTCACTGAGCAGTCAGACAGGCCTCACTTAAGTCTGTAATATGGTGGCTCCGCCGTATTTACAAACCAACCTAACCCTTATCTTTAGTGTTCCTTACATTATCAAGGCTCCTTACCGCGTTTCAAAAACAGACCTTGCACTTAGCGGCTCCCTTTAAGCCCAACTTAAGGTCACGAAGAGGGAGCCTCCTTAAGGCAGCATCTGAGGTAGCTTTAAAGCGCGAGACACACGAGTACACAAAGTGTACCCGATTTTTGTGTCGCCGTCAGCGGCAAAGAGGCCAGCGTCTCGACCAGGGGGGTAAAAAAAGCACCGGGACGATCGAAGCGCTTGCTCGCCGGCCCCGCCCCGCAGGTGACCACGTGACCATGACGTACACTCTGGCGGCGCTATCATTAGAGACTTTTAGTATTGCGGAAAATGCTTGCGTTAGCGTTAGCGTGTTACGCACGCTAAATCTTTGCGGAACGCTGTTCGATAGAGTTTTAGTATAGCGTAAGACAACGATGAGCCGCTAAGCGCAATACCATCCAGCTGCGAGTAGTCAAAGCAGCAAACTGAGCAGCTCGACAACCAAACTAGCCGTGTTGATCCACGCCAAGCCTTGAAACGAGCCTGCATGTCAAGCGTTCGAGCCGAGGGTGCCACCATGTTTGCAACGCTAAAAACTTAGCGAGCGTTTAGCGTCTCCGCTATATTTCAGAAATAGCGGACGCACGCTATCCGCAAAACTGAAATAGCGTTCTGAGCATGCGCAGTCTGACCCCGCTATTTTATTGCGTTTAGCGTGGTGCCATTTCCGCAATACTAAAACTGTCTATTATTGGCTAGCTGCGGCCGTCCGACCGATCGCGCAGTAGTACTACAGTCACTCTAGTCGTACGACTATTACCTGAGAACGACCTACAGGGGCGCTGCGAGCGCCGCTCACGTGACGTCAGGGCACGGACTCGCGCCTGTCGTCTGCTGCCGTTCGGGCGATGTCCGGGCGCCTTCTGCAGTGTTTCCGTTTGTTCGCTGTCGTTCCCTGTGCTTGTATACTTATGACGGTCATCCCAAATACATTTTTACGACGTCTTCATTCGCGCAAACTAACTTTAAGAGTTTATTTCTCAAGGGCAACGCTGCTGCAGTGCCAGCCGAAGGAGCTCAGACAAGCCTATTGCGTGTTTTTCATGCGCGGATCCAGACTTTGCAGATTGAGGGACTAATTAAAAAGCATGAATAGCACGTGACTAATAAAAGCATAAACATGGCACATAAGAATCAAGTTAGGATAACATACCTGCGGTGGTGCAACGAGCATGTCACTATGTCTGCTACATATGACTGCTACATTTACCTTGATTTTAAGCCATTAAAACGTGTTTGGTTATGGCGAGTAGCTAGCTCATGGTATAATTACTAATTTTTCATTTCTTCACAGAAACGCTCGGCGGTAACACGAGGACCTGACACTGCAGTTTAGATTCAACCAGCACCACTTGTTTCTTTAACTGCTTCGCAAAATTAGGCCATTCTTTACCATTTAATCTTAAGTGGCGGTAATTTGAAGTAAAGATAATTGAGGCTTACAGCTATTTGCAGAATACGCAAAGGAATGTACCAATATTTATTCATTGTTCCGTGCTACACGTTCAACTCACGTGTGTAATTTACTGCTGCTTGTTTCTTGAGGAACAGACATCACGAAACTGTTTGGCAAACTGACACAGGCTGCTCGGCGCAAATGTTTTAGTGAGATATGCCTTTTGGGCCGTATGGCTGCAGCTAGGAAGAAGCCGAAGCCTTATTCGTTATCAGTATGGGGCTTATTGAAGATATCATTATTCCCCTGTTGAGTTCAAAAATCAAGTGGATTAATTCATTTGAGGCTTGTGGTGTCTTCTCTATGAGGCGGGTATTTTGAGGTTCTCTTTTATGTACTCACGAAGCGAGTAGTTCTCAGTTTGGGGTGTAGTTAAACAACGCAGAATCGAGACATGATGAGGCAGAAGGCGTTTGAATTTTCCTCTTCAGCGCAGCCTAAGCTGCGCTGTATGGCCTCGAGTTTACCTTAGGCATTGCAATTGGCGCTTAAAGAACTGCTTCATGGTTTCAATTCGAAGTTGTAGTGAACTGATGGGTTTCACGAATAATGCGTACCTCGTCATAACGACAGTCGGTAGATTTAGTTGCGTAAGGGCTGTGCCATGATGTCGATAAAGGCAACTGAGGGTCACTATGAAACATTTTCTCGCTTGCAAATTGATAGGCTCTCGATCTTAACCACGAAACTGTTCTTTTAGGTGATTGCTGTTATGGTATTCGTGAAATATATACATACTATACGAGACGCGCCGTCGTGTTAACAGCCATGAGCAATGCGTTTTCTGGCTGCCTGTTTCAGAGAACGGTGAAAGTATTAGCAAACGTTTTGATGCAAAATGCGCGCCTAACTCTTCCTTTTACGCGTTAATAAAGTAGCCATATTTGACTAGAACAACTCACTATAGTAATAAGAATCACCATAAAATATTCGCTGTGCAGTTTCCTTCTAATACGCATTTATAATATTGACATAAAATACCAATACCAAGATTTTTTCTTCCTTGTAAAATGCAATGTCTCTCATAGCTAAGCACTTAGGGAATTTCAAGTGTATTGCGGAGCATCATACGCAACTTAGTGTGTTGAAATTGCAGACATTCTTTTTACGCGAAGTTTACGGACAGACACTGCGCATAATACACATTGCAAAACCAGTAGACCCCTTCAATCCTACATAGCTTGCGATATCCACGCCGCAATTTTTCACGACTCGCGGTTTTGAAGAAGAAACTGCCGTTCAGGCATGACAGTAAAAAGAAGCCGGCATATATCCTTCAATAAGTACGGCTCGAGCCACCAATACCCCAAGCATGCACGAAGGGAACGAGCGCGCGCAGCAGCCGAGTGAGCGCCGTCCTGGCCGTGACGTCACTCGTAGAGGGCGCCACTCCAACTTCTCGCCGCTAATATCCAACAGGTTGGTCGCATGCGGCGCGTGCCGAATGCGGCAGAATATGTTGAGAACTTGTTGAGCGCGGCGGCCGATGCGGCGCGTCGTACGATGGATCGCACGCAAAATCGCATCGTGTGTCTCGCGCTTAACGTGCTACCCCTGGCAACATTAAAGGAATGTTAAATGACCATGTCAGTCGCGATTTCACCGAGGCTTTAGGAACTACCCGTCTGAGATGTCTATTGTGTTGCGTTCATTCGCACACACTTTTGTATACGTTATTCTATTTCTTATTTGCAGAAATCTGGCAATAAAGAAAAAAAATTCGACAGAGACACTTAAAATAACTGCTTACGTGTGGGAATGCGAAAGCATTATAGCCCCTTTGGTGAAATGTTTTACGACGAGAGCCTTAAGTGGCTCATATCCCCGATGACCCTGAAAAAAAAAACGCGTCGTCCGGTTCAGTGGTACAAAAATTATCGCCATCAGCAATGGCCCATACCCCCCTAAGCAAGCAAAAATACAATGACCCATCCCTCTCGTAATGCAGAGGCTATAAGCACTTGGCAAAGTGAAGCGAACAGTGCATACATTCATTGGAATCACGCATAGAACGTACAGAAACGCGGCGTCTAGTCGAGTGGTATACAAAAAAAAAAAAAAAAAAAAAGACGCGTGACCTTCTCAATGGCTCCCGAAACAAAGCAAGAAATGCAATGGATCATACACCGCAAGGCTGAGGCTACAAGCGCTCAGCAATGGGAAGGGAGGAGTTTCAGGGAAATCACCCATACAACACACAGAACAGCATACGTTTCAATCCCCTTCTGAAAGGATGCAAGGCCGAAGCTCCGCAGCTAAGCGTCAAAAACGAGCCGAATAAGCCGAACTGTGAAAGCAGCAACGCGACGGCGCGAGACGGCGCATTACCAAGTGTGCAGCAGGCTTTCGCCTCCACGTGTTACGGGAGTGTAACATGCTGCCGAAATCTTTTGAACGCGTTCCAGGCCCGCGCAAGCTCTCGCCTGCGTTCTAACAGCGCCTCGGTGAGAGAGAGAGAGAGAGAATGAACTTTATTACAATATCGAGGAGGCCGGTTGTGCCTCGAAGGTCAAATCAAAACTCACCAAGCGCCTCAACGCGCTCGCTTGTCCGCGAGGAGTTCATAACTCGAAGGACCGCTCAGCGCCGTTCAATTGGGCATTAATGATACACTCATTTCATACACTCATGACGTGGCGCCACCTCCTCCCCCATTCGCTGTGCCGTTACGTGTGCAACGACGCACGCACTAGGCACACCTTTAGTCGACGAGAACCGTGGAACCGCCGTGTCGTCGGGGAAGCGCGCTCATCTCTCACCCCGGAGGCCCGCGGGGTCCCGATTTCCACCCAGACCGGAATGTACAAAATTGTCTTTTCAAAGCCATTAATTACGTCGTTTACAGGATCCGCCTGGGGAAATTTGACGTCAATCCAAGCACTTTCTTTCTTCGTCATACCGTCGTCATGATGCCGTCGTGGTCATTCTATCGCCGCCATTCCAGCTTCGTCATCCGATTTTCTTCGTGCCATCGCCGCCATAGAGTCTTCGTGATACAGCCGCTTGTCGCGCCATCATCGTTATACACTGGTCGTCATCCCATTGTCCATTGTCGTACTGCCTTCGTCGATCTATCGACGCCATTTCCGTCTTCGTCATTCTATCGTCGTCACCGCCTCGTCGTAATATAGCCAGAGTCAATGCTCGTCGGCCACCTCGGCAAGCGAGTGCCGTATACCAAGATGGGCCAATACCTGAGGACAGTGTGTACGCGCATATGCCCGAAGCAACGGATGTCTCAGAACGACCACTAAGGTTCTCTAAATAAACGTGTCTTCAGCCAGCAATACGGTGTGTCATGACGTTGCTCTAATGCTAATCGCATTGCCGTCGACAGTCGTCGTAAGATGGGCTATGCAGGAATTGTATTTTTTTTTTTTTCAGTGTGAGCTGTTCCGCAAAACTCCAGCAGCAGCCACGGTCAGAAACGTCCCCGGAGGGTTCGCAAGGCAAGCTTCGCTTTAATAATAATAACAGTGTGACAATACCCTGTCAGTAGTCAGTGTCAGCTTTGATAGCAGCAGCTTCCCCTTCATTGTCATCTCTCGTAATCCGTTTTTGTCGGAGTGTCAGTAATTACTCAAACTTCGGTCAATCTTATTCTTCAGCGTCGCCAGGCACCAGAAATAGAAGAGGCGTACACCCATCGGTACGACATAATTGCAAAGCACATTTGAGATAAATGGCCGGACAAACACAAACCTGTTATCGCTGCGATAAGCAGTGACAGGACCCCCAACGGGTCGGCGACCGGAGCTCATCGCTTCCTTAATTGTGCATGCGAGTGGTCGGGTGAGCGGACGTTTGCCTACTACGGAATCTCCTGTTTACTCAGCCCTGTTTGTCCTTCATTGATACTTTTTTTTTCTGTTGAACGCTGCTTCCACTTCTTTTTGTTTTTCTTGTGTGCTTCTTTCCTTTATATCGTTATTTCGTCTTTTGCTTGCAGCAGGCTGGCATGATAGGTCCTTCGCGCCCATACTTTCTCAGCTATCTTGGTGACAGCATAGCAGCAATAGTGGCGTTATCAGCATATACTAGTAGCTTGCTCCTGGGTTGTTTGGGCATACATATGACAGTGCAGTCACTCCGCGCCTTCTATTTCTAGCAAGCAGAGGCCGCAGGTAAAACCTCCGTTGCCGCGCGAGGTGTATGCATATCCTCGGTCTTTACGTCGTTCATTCGCGAAGTTGTTGCGCAGTTTTAGAGCGAGGCAAGACAAGACTAATGGCACCGGTATAGCCGTGCACATCTTCACCACTATCATTTCGAGGTCTTTTCATGGGCGCGGCTGTTAGAACGCCGCGAATATCGCCCTCCAACTATACACTGCCTTTTCAGAGCGCTTTTGTTTGATATTTTAGAGGCCTAGAAGGAACGCACACGTTTCTTCTGAGACCTACGCGTCCAGCAACAAAAGGACTCCTTCTACTCATGTCACACACTTTGCTACAGTCCACCACACGCTGTCGCTCGCAACCGGAATCCGTAAGCTCTCCTATGCGGTATCACAGACCGGCGGAAGGGCCAACTCCCGATGACGGGGTTCGTCTGTGGACGCATAGTAGCCATAATTACCGTCATGCCCAAACCAATCCCACGGAAATCCGCAAGGTGGAAAGAGATTCGTGAAGAGGAATAATCGTCAGCACGAGACCACAGAGAAAGCTCATACGGAATTCACAGAAAGAAAAGCTTCGCATTCTTATTAAAATAGCGTCCTTGTCCTGGAACCGATGGTCGCTCTGCCATCTGAGGCTAGCAGACCGCAGAGTGAGGCCGAATTAATCGACAACTCCAAGCACAGGGACACCGAATATGGCAAAGCAGTTCTGCGTGGCAAATCGCTTAAGTGCCATAGGTATATTGCCGCCGTTCTTCGAACTCGCCGCCTTGGCCCAACCTTCCCAGCTACCATCGCGCGCTCCTGGTCAACTTATTGTTTCCCACTATACACAAACGCAACGAACAACTAGAGCACTGCACGGGCTCGGGCTTACCCGAAAGCCCGGGCCCGGCCCGGCCCGTGGGCCGGACCGGGCCGGGTAGAGCAGTTTTTTCACGGGCTCGGGCCGGGCTCGGGCACGGCGGGTGTTTTTGACCCGGGCCCGGGCCGGGCTCGGGTTTTTTGACGCGGGCCCGGGCTGGGCTCGGGCTTTCTGCGAGTTATTGTCGGGCTTCTCAACTCTGAAAAACATGTATTTTTCGGTCTCGGGCCGGGTTCGGGTCGGTTTCGAGCCGGGCTCGGGCCGGGCTCGGGCTTAAGGTAAAGGGGTGGCGGGCCGGGCCGGGCGGGTAACGTAGAATCTTTCCGGGCCCGGGCCGAGCTCGGGTCTCGCCATAAAAGTTTTGATCGGGCTCGGGTGGGCCGCCCAATGTAAAAACGGGCCAGGGCCGGGCCCGGGCCGCAAAAATCGGCCCGTGCAGTGCTCTACGAACAACTCCTGGCGGAACTTATTTGCTTATCTTATCCACTGAAAAGGGGCCGACAGGCGGAATAGTTAGTACAGATGAACCCATACTAACGTCGTGGCGCGACAAAAACGCCAAACACAGATAAGAAAGATAGACCTCGGAAATACTAAATATATTTTGAGATTTTGAGGAAGCGATACACAGAGTGCATTTGTGCACATACCATATCATCGCGCCGCATTTATGAGAGAGAGAGATAATTTATTTGAAGGAAGGCAGAGAGGTCGGCCTGAGCTAGCTTGCTCAGGCCGACCTGCGCTCATCATTAGGCAACTGCACTCATCAATGTGTAACTTATTGGTGACGGAGTTTTAACAGCTTGTTTCGTGTACCCGGGATTTCAGCAAGGTTTTATTGTTCTTTGCAAGGGAGGTGCCCACCTGACAAAAACTTCAATCACGTGACCTGATCATATTAGTTTCTCGGCACATGACAAGATGCGCTCTTTATTTTTGTAATGTGTAACACGAACAATGATAGACCTGTTTTTGGTATGGCTGAACCTGCACTTATCCTGTGCGTCCTTTCAACATTAATGTTGCTAAAACACTGAGCATATAAAAAATCAAATAAGAAAAAAGCCGGACATGATACATTGTCTAAATTCAATAACGAAACACTTGTGCGTCATTATAAAAATTGTTTTCGTGCAGAAAATAAACCTCATCACATAATATGTCAAGTGTGATAGCACACAAAAACATGACGTCAGCAATCACTACATAGTGTCATAGGTGATCAACATTGCCTTTCTAAATGCAACATTATCAGGAGCGCTGGTAACACTGTCGGGGAGGTCATCGCAATACCCGTTGCACGTGGCAGCCCAGATACATTGAAAGATATGGTTTGGCGGGAAGATGCGGCAACACTCCATTTGTTATGCAGCTGGCGTGACGTACTACGACGAGGCTGTGACAGTGGCAAAGTGCGTACCTTAAGCTAATTTGTGAGATGAACAAAGTTTTGTGAATGTCGTGATTGTGCGTACTATTGACCCTTTTCGCGGCGATCCCGTGGGCGCTGCCATATTTGATCACGTGGTGATGCGTCCATTGCTTGCCTCAACTGCCTCCGTTGCCTCCTTGTTTACAATGGAAGTGTATGACGCCGGCGCGGTTTAGAAAACCTCTGTTTTCGGAGATATCGTAGACGGTGACTAGGTGGACGACACGAAGCTTTGATCACAGCTTCAGAGAACATGCAAAAGCGCTTTCGGAGCCGATTAAGCTATGTCCAAACGGCGCAAGCAGCGTATATGGTGTTTGTTCTAAAACGGGGGGCTAAATATGTATCGCAAGCTATCCAAGCTTTCCGATTATCAATTCAGTCAGGATTAGTGTGTTTTGCTCTTTGTTCTTTATTCGGCAAGTATTTTGAAGCAATGACTTGTCAGTTTCTAACTCAGTGAAGTTCCTCGGTGCGGCCACTATCTGATTATTTTCTGCCTAATCGCTCGCGGGTGTGCTCAATTCCGATAGATTTAATTGTTCTTGCTGCGCACAAGGCTTGAAACGTAGCTGTTTTGTACATTGTAATACCTTGTAGCAAATGTATATTACAGCTAGCAAATCGCTTACTCTTGTGGACCGTCACGATACATTGAGCTTCGACCATTCGTACGCCATAGCTGTAGTCCATCATTTAATTATTGTGCGTATACAATGCGCATATATTCAAGTGTGCGCCCATTCACTTATTCTTGATACGTCGGCGATAGAGTGGACGTAAGTTTTCCTGCCATGTGGGACAGATATGTATAGATAATGTGCGCGAAACTTACTATGACAGGAAGCGGCGCTACTCCCACTGTCATTGTTTAACAAGTGGTACTCACTCTTGCCGACGTTCTGGGGATGAAGCCCTTTCTTTCAAGGTTAGCGATACAAGGCTGGCGTATGAGCAAATTTCTGTATCCTCGAGGAAAGCCGTACATCACGAAGTGCCGGTAACACGTTCGGACAGTTGCAGCAGCGGTACGCGAACTTGGCCACACAGATTCATTCTATTCCTTAACATGCCAGTCACTATTTTGCAGCCAACTACTGCACACGTCTTCAATCCAAATGATTCAGTCTAGCATGATTGGAGCACAGTGTGTTAGTGAAAACTCAGTTGCATTTCCGACAGCTGATCGCACAGAACCAAGGTAGAAGCGGTAATGGTTTCGTATTCGTGCGCGGTCGCTGAGGAGAGGTATGGCGCGCCGCCGGGAGCGCCATCTCGTTTCTCTAAAACAAACTGCTCCGCGAAAAGGGTGAATATATATGAAGACGTTGGCGCGACGCCGACGAGATCTCTGCCGCTCCTGCTTTCGGCGGCTCATATACGCACGTATATCCAGAGCGGGTATGCGCCACGCGTGATTTTATTATCGTTATTCGTGACGTAACTGACAAGCATGTGATGTCATCGATGGCATGACCTATCAGTCATGTTAGCCATACATTCGTACGCTTCCATACCAATTTTGGTATATACCAAGTGAACGATACGCGAGTTTTCGATAGGTTTTCGATAGGTTTATTTCCGCCGGAGGACCGTTTCTGTGGTCGGACCACGAGTGTTTCAGCCGAATCATATACAGCTAGCTTCGCTGTAAAATGTGCTACTTCGTGTATTTCTCCGCCGCGGTCTTTGCCAACTTTTGCCCATCATTCAAGTGGGCAAACGTGGGCCACACTTGCCCATCGTAAATGGGCCAATGCCCGGAACGGTGCTTATGAACATCGCCAAGGCCGCGGCGGCGTATCCGGCCGACTTCGCTCACTGCGATAGCATCCGGTGCGACGACGCTCGTCGATCACGCACTGCGACAAAGCCGCACACCGACCTCCAGACGCCCCCTCGGCATATTTTTTATCTCTCTCTAACAATGCGCGGTCGATTACGCTTGAGTACGCGCAGAGTGCGACAGCGTTAAGCAGGTGCGGCGCGTACCCGGCATTGTGTGTGTGTGTGTGTCGATATGAAGTGGGGCGGGAATGAATCCTCCGGCTAGCCAGCGACTTTCGCACTAACGGATTAAAACAATAGAGGCGATCAATTGGCGATTCTTTTTTTCATCGAATACGAATATTAAGGGGGAAAGAAGCACTCGAATGTCGAATGCCTAATGCCTAGTAACTTTTATCATTTCTGAACAAACTGAAAGGCAAAGGTTCCTTGGAGTTTGTTTCGTCAAAAAAAGAAGGTTTATGTACATCCTTTAAAGCATGTAAATTCGGTCACAACTACTTCCGGTCAAATGATCGAGAAGCTTGTAAATGAGGACTGACTGTAATGTGATCGGATCTGGCGCAGTGTGATATGAACAGCAATAAAACACAGGAACAGCTCGCCAAGAAATGATGTAGAAGCAAAGTGTAATACTACGGCACCGTAAAATATGGTTAAAGGGGTGAAAACATGTTGAGAATGTCCTATTGTTAAATAGATTTTTCTAATCCTGAAACCAAATTTGCAATGCTGCCAAAAGGCGAACCATCTGTATTGAAGGACTGGAAATTATTTAGCTGTAAGCTCAAGAAAAAAACTCATTAAAAGATATTAAAACAAAATACGCTGGTGATGATGATGTTGATGATAATGATGATGATGATGCTGTCCCGTGCGTTTGCTCAGCAAATGGTGGTTCTCTGCAGAAAACGCGGCTCCTATTCAGCAGAATCAATCGGTAGAATGCCCCTGGCTTGCTTCCTCTACACTCCAATAAGTGGCAATATCCATTATTCACGAACAGAAACGTAGAGAATTCTATATCGAACACCGCAAGAACAGCAAGGACTATTCGATTTGTATTCGAATTTGGAATTTCACGACGTCTATAGCACATGGTTGTTCCCGCATGCTTACGTAGTACGCTTTTTTTTTTTTTCGCGCGAAGGAGCATGTGAGGCGAGCAGTGAGTTCCCTATAGTTCTGCGTGGTTTGAAGTTTATTTCCAAATCTCGGGCACATACATCTTACACATAAGCATCTTCCGGGACACATTGTTGAAGAGTCCCAGGCCAAACATAACTAAACATTTCTACAAAAATTCGTAGCAACATTCACAGCAGTTATCAAGACGAAAATATACCAAATTCTATGGCATAGGACGGGGCCAATGAGTATAGCGTCGTTAAGATTTTCTTTTTAAAGTCTGCGTACCAGCAGAACAACCAGCTCGTAACTTAGGTGTCTGATTCGCCAGTGGGAATACCTTGGTAAACCTGCAGGCGATGTAGGCTGTGGCAAATGCAGCCCCACACGAGGTGCTGCAGGTTTGGTTAGGGTCGGTCGATCTGTGCGATGCAACTACGTAACCGAAAAGGCACTGTCTCAAGCGCTTCACTCAGACATCCACAAAGCTTTACAACGACGTGACACGTTGGCGATCATGAGTGTACGTGATAAGCTAGCAAAGATGCTAAAGCTAACTCTTTAGGTTACCGGTGCAAATATCTCTGTATAAACTTTCCTATAGTTATGTTATGAAATTTATTTTGATTTAAAAGAAAAGAAGAAAAAAAACGTTGCAAAAGCTTTCCTCAGTAGCGCAACAGCAATCACGCAGCAAGAAGCGACCTAAGGAAAACGCAGACGCGGCGCCGCATCCTGAAAGCGCAAAACCGAACGTCCAGCCCCTTAGCTGTGGCGCCACGGTATCGATTCCGTGCTAAATATGAACCGAAGCTGCCGGGCCATGCTCCTTGAGATGCGAAGAGCAGTTGGGATCCCACGGACCGTGTGAAACAGAGCAGCAGTTCGTGGCTCATAGTAATCACACGGTGACCGGCCGATGAGCACATAGAACGTTTTCTTTTTTTTTTCATACGCCCCTGCACAGATAATTTGCATGTCATTGCAAATTTGCATTCTCGATGAGCCGGCAAGTTGTGACTACTATCCGCAGTCGCCCGACGGGCTACCTCCGTCCGGTGCCGCCCTCCCCAAATACAGCTTCACCTCTCTGACACTGTGACTATATATCCCTCTTGGAGAGAGTAACACCCAGATCAGAAGGATCAAATTTACCTTTTTTAGAAATCTATAAAGCCCATTCGACGACTCAGCTGGTCGACGACATCAGCCTTTGACGCACGTACACGCCGATTGTCGCGGAGAACGAGCTACTGCCCGCTTCTTCAATTAAACGTGCACTATATTAGCGCCGCAAGAACGTTAAAACAAGGATGAAAAACGCCAGCTCGTAGGGTACCTAGATGTCCTCCTCGCCCGCCGCTCCGTTCAGGGTGGAGACATTCTTTGAAGGAGTTGCCGCTGACGCGACCGCCTTTTGTAGCCGCTGTCCGCCATTGTGTAGCCCACTTTCCCGGGGAATCAGCGCGTGTTTAACATTGCGCGGCCGCCTGGCCGTGGTTCTCGGTACAGATTGTCTGGGCGCTGCGCGCCGTGGTATACAAACCACTCCAAAAGTGGTTGGAGAATGTTTCACTTTCTAACAGAGCCGAAAAGAAGACTTCAGTGGGTGACGAAAGCCAAGCGCGTCAAGCGTCAAAAATGAAGCGTCAAATTCAAATTCTTTTTCTTTTTCTTTATTACGTCCATTTCTTTGACACAATAAATGGGCATCACTGTCTGGATCTTCAGACAAAGGCTAGTATAGATTCATTCAATAATAGCACTGAAATTATTTGAGGACAGATGTTTGCATACTGAACACTACCGAAATAATACAAATAGACAAATGACACAAAATTGAGAGCACGAAGAAATGGCATATTAATACAAATTACGCAAGTACACAAGAGCGAATCATGATGAGAAGCAAGAATATTATCGCAAGAGCACCATTCATTAAACTAAAAAGCACATCTCACTGAAGCGACTATTCAGGTTTCAATAACAAACGCAATAGCGACAATAAAATAGATCGCACTACGAAACAGTTTCTACATCTAAGTAATTATTTACGACAGGAAAAAAGTCTTTAACATATTAGAAGGGTTGGACGTCTCTGACACAGCGCAAGAAATCGCATTCCAAATTTTCACTCCTACGTACTGGCCACGCTGGCCATCATTATGAGACATGGTGAGAAGGAATTTTCCCTCTGATTCCGAGCGACTATTAGTTGTGGCTATATGGAATGTGTGTGAAGGAAAAGGAGAAACGCCAGACAGTATTCTTAGTACAAGTAGTGCATGCAACACGGAAATCTCGAAACGGCAATACCGGCAATATTTGGCTGCTCAGAAACAGAGTACGACAGGGCGTATTCGGGGATGTTAAATTCATTACTCTCAATGTTCGCTTCTGCAGTCGTGAGATAGGTTCAATGTAAGTTTTGTAAGGGAACCCCCGAGACTCTATGCAATAAGTTAATTGTGACTGGAAAAAGCTGAAGTACAATGTTTTCAGCGTGTGCATTGCGATATGCCGCCGAGCTTTAGCCAGAATTAAACATGCCTAAGGAAGAAGTTATTGCACAATTTCTCAATGTGTGGTTTCCAGTTCAACGCTGCATCTAATGTTACACCCAGGTATTGAATTGCACTGACTTGTTCTATCTCATTATCTGCTATTGATATTCCGGAAGGCACATTCAAGCATCTTTTATGGGGGGATGCAAAGATAACATACTTAGTCTTGGAAATATTCAAAGAAATTTATTCGTGGAAAGCCATTTACTGACGAGCTGAAGTTCTGATTTTAAAATATGAGTGGCGGTTTCAACGGACTCAGCGGTAACCACCAGTGAAGTATCGTCAGCGTACATAATGGCACGGGTATTACTTAGGTAATCAGGTAGGTTGTTTCTGTATGGCGTGAAGAGTATGGGTCCCAGGACCGAGCCTGGCGGAATACCTACAGAAACAGAACGTTAACTGGACGCGTGTTGGTCAGTGAAAACACACTGCCGCCTCCTACTCAGATAACTTCTGAAGAAGTCAAGTGACACACCCTTAAACCCGTATCTTACTAGTTTTTTTTTCTTAAAATATTGTGGTCCACGGTGTCGAATGCCTTTTTAATACCCAGAAATACACCGATAGAAATATTTTTATTCCTGAGCCTTTTACCTTAGTCGCCGAACATTCCCCCCCCCACCACACCCCAAGTTCAGCCGGGTGCAGGCTACCACCCTGCGTCTGCTACAAACAAACACGTACCCTTCACCCGCCCGCCTCCACCTTATATTCCCTGAAGTTTACAGTACTCCTAACTGCCGGTACTGTGGCACTTACCCGGCTACGCTTCCGCATATGCTGTGGGAGTGCCCAGCACAGTACACACACATTAACACCACGACCCTCTCGTCGAGGTTGCGTGAGGCTCTGCGGAGCTCCGCCCTCGACGACCAAACTTAAACCTAAGAGACCCAGCACGCCCGTGAGGCGCGGCGAGGCAAACCCTCGACGTCCCCTCATGGGAGGCTTAGGCCCGGCCATCATAAAGTGCTGGTTCTCTAATAAAAGTTTATTCCTCCTCTCCTCCCGAGTAGTTTCGTTAATTATGTCAGTCACAGAAAGTACGGCCACTGGAAACCAAGCTGGGATGATGACAGGATGCTATTTTTAGTGAGGAATTGTGTAATTCTAAGAGCCAGTACTTTTTGAAGAGTGTTAATATAGCGAAGGAACTGAGATTGACCTATAGTTTGCAAATTCATTTGGATTCCCACTTTTGTAGATAGGGACCACCTTGGCAAGCTTTAATACCTCAGGATACATGCCGGTCCGAAACGCTTTATTAAATAATGAGGCTAAGGTACCAGCTAAGAGACCAGTGTTATTTTTATTTATAGACATCGGAATACCGTCTAGGCCCGTAGCATTACTAGCATCCATTGAATTAAATGTACTGATTACTTCATCACTACTTATTTCTATAAAAACGAAAGTCGAGTTATGGTACTCTGGCAAAGAAGGTTCATCTGCAAGACCCGTACGTATGAGTAAATCAGTACCAACTGAACAAAAGTGGTCGTTAAAACGATCTGATAAAAGATGTTTATCGACGGAGGAGGCCAAATCAGGAAGTGTCCGATTTGAAGCAGTAGGCCGAATTGTCGAGTTTACTATAGCTCTTAGTTTCTTAGAATTGCCGCTACACGAGCTTATTTGCTTAGTGAAATAAAGCTTTTTACAGCGAAGCTGTTAAGGGCGCACCTTTCGATCGTCGCGCCCGGCAATAGAAAAAACTCTCATTGGCCGTATGCTGTATGTGCGAGTGAAAGCGAGCGAGGGCGAGGGACGCGCGTTTTCACGGGGAGCTAATGCACGGCGGAGAGCAAACGCAACTTCTGCGCGAGTGAAAGCGCGCGAGGGTGAGGGACGCGCGTTTTCACGGGGAGCGAACACACGGCGGAGAGCAAACGCAACTTAAGTGCGAGTGAAAGCGCGCGAGGGCGAGGGACGCGCGCTTTCACGGGGAGCGAACGCACGGCGGATAGCAAACTCAACTTCCCAGTAGAAGGGGAGTGGTGGGCGAGGAGGACATCGAGGCACCCTAGAGTTAAAGTCCCTAGAAATGTGCAAGTGCACATTTCTGGTAATCTTTCCGTATCTTGAATACACGTAAAATTGCCGCGCGACTGGCTGCTCGAGGCACTTTGCACGTATTCGCGGGCTTCTTTCACGCTCGGAAAAACAGTTTTATGTAGCACGTGTATGGAGCAACAGAAAGCTGTATCGGGTGTTTTTCATGCTGCACTACAATTTTCTCACTGACACTTTGATAATTAAGACAGTACTTCTCGAGTTTGATAATTAATTACAATTACCTAATTAAATATCAGTAACGAAAAAATTACTGGCGGCTACTACACTGTGCTGGAAACAATCTGCACTATATAGGTGTTCTTCGAGTAACGCAATTGCTCTTTTTTTAAATCTTGGTGCATGATTGTCGGGACACCCTGCATATTCGTATACCTGCAGCACGCTACCGTAGATATCGGTTATGCAATGGCGGAAGCCGTAGCAGACGACGCGGTTGTCCCCGCCCTGTACGGAGCTTCGGGCGAGCAGGACATCCAGGCACCCTACCAGTTCGCAATTCCCCCACCATCTTCCCACGACGTCACAGAATTTCGCGTTGCCTGCTAGGCTCTATAGCCATTGCTGACGAATAAAGAGATGGATTGTATTGCACTAAAAAGTAACTAAAGATTCAACCTACCAACACCAAGGTAAGCGAAAATGCTACGATATTCATTTGAGACTGGCGTCATCAGCGCCGCGACAAAGCGTGAAATTTTCAAAGAGAGGTTCCACCTCCATCTTCTCCACTAATGACCGACCTTCTTTAGAGCTATAAATGCAGATATTGTGGCGAGACTGTCAATGTCCACTGATTTGGGGTTCTTGTATAGCGTCTCCCCGCAGAAACCAAGATCCGTACGGATTCTGGTTTAACATCGATTTTGCCATGTAGGCATTGCTCTATGCGCTGCAGTTGCGTTATCTCGCCAAGTGTGCAGGAAAGCATGTGTCGTCTTTACATGCCGGTTAACTCGCTAGGAAACACAGATGGTAAACTACATTTTATTTTTGTGACTCGGGTATGTTGCACGCGGCTATAATGTCATAGGCAAACGGCACCCATAATGAGAGGAATTCTGGGAGCGACGGTCGCCGAGCCCGAGTCATTACGCAACTTCTCTGATTGTTCGTCGTTGAGAACGGGTCGTGCTCGCGGTAACTTCGACAAGGCAGGTTACGGCAGTCGACTGGCCGAGCACATTTTGTGTCATTTTTGGAGCACGGCGAAAACTTTTCGCATTATCGGTCATCGCTGACACAGGGACATTCAAGTTTCAGGGGAAAGTGCACACAGAAAACAAATGCAGCAGATCCAACCAGTTGGAATCTATATACAGCGAAGCTTTGTGTGAGTGCATAAAGTGTCGAAACACGTGTTTGTGTTCAGGGAACGTCCTCACAAAGTGGCGCGGAAGGTTTTATTCGGGCATTGTAGAGAGATTATTGTAATGCCGCCGCCGCTGCCGCGGATGCGCAACGGCGAGCTTTCTGGTTCTTTTTTTTTCGCACGGCCGGCGCCGCCGCTGCCTTGGACACGCGAAGGCGAGCTCCATATTGTGGTAGTGCAAGGAACCCAACTGCGCGCGTCCTCATCTGTGATTGGTTGACCTATTCAGTTAGAGAACAGCCACGTCGCAGCACCCACGGTCACGAAAGCCAGAGAGATTCGCAAGGAAAAACTTCGCTTTTAAAAGGACAGTGCGTGAAAGAGAGGTGAGAATACAAAATAAATTACACAGATCCCACGCTGTGATGGAATCAACGTTACGCGAAGCATTTTGCGGATACTTGGCTATATAGATTCGTTTAGCGTTGGGCAAAGTGTTGCCAGACGACATAGCATGTCTGTGTACACAAGGCGAGCGACTTTGTATGATGACAACGACGGCACGACGACAGCAGCAGGACGCTTTCTTGGCTCGCTGCTTCCTCTGCGCCTCCCGCTCGGCGATACCTATCTGAAAACCCTAGAACATTCTTCCACTCAGCCGCGAGGAAACGGATGGTAATGCCGTCCATCGACAGAGGTCGTCACTGCTCTTCACTGCTCCGCGGCAATTCTCGAGAAACGTAGCGTCTTCTTCAGTCGAGAGGCAGCGCTGCGCTCAACTCTGTTGAGTGGAGGAATAGCTTTGAATGGAGGATCGTTTGAGAATTCTGGTGTAAGTTCTTCGGGGTCCTCCAAGTCATGGGACAAACTGCAGTGAGCAGCTGCTCTCGCTTTTAAGCAAACTGGTGTTATGCGACGACACGAACGCGCCATTAATTTCAGATCGCTCGCAAGGAGTGTGGTTATATTCATTCGTTCCATGCCAGGCCTGTGGTGTAATGTCGACCACTTGACATTGGGCCACACGTGCACGCCTGGAACGAGTGAATAATTGTAAACCTTATACTACACTCCTTCCACCGTGGCAGATATAGTGATTTGAGACTACATACAGGCCAACAGGCGCATAATTTCGTCCCCACCGTCCATAGTTCATGCGGCATTGGCGTAGTATTGACTTGGTACCCTTATATCAGAGTCCGCGTCACTTTGGTGATCAGATTGGTAGCGTCAGAGCATGGCATACCCTTCGTTCGTTCTGGCGTTTTACGTGCCAAAACCAGTTCTGATTATGAGGCACGCCGTTACCCTCGAGTATTAATTGCATACGTGCATATGGAGTGTTCTGCTTAAAGTTGCCCTGTCGCGTTTCATTCTGCGAGCGTAATACGTGCACGGAGCGTGCCGAGCGAGCAGAACGAGCATACGTTGCTTGTCGAGTTTAACGTACATGCAATGCTTACGAACGCTAAAGTTACGCTTAGCTTTGGCAAACATGACGGCAACCATATGGCTCTTGATTGCTCCTATTCAGTGTCATTTATGATAACCACGCTTTCGTTGATCGATCGCCAATAAATGGTGAATAAGGCTTTCGTTTTCTCCCAACTCACCTGAATCGCAAGTTATGAGGGGCTAGCGCGCCCAATTTGCGAGATCGTTCGGCGATTCTGACGACTAAGTCTGACGAGACACGTCGACCGCCATAGAAGCAGCAGGAAGGGCGCATTGTCTTAGTTTGCAACTTCTCGTGTTCCTCTGTTTTTTTCCTGCGTTTTCCATGTTTTCCTTTTACCCTATACAGTGTGGAGTAGCAGGCCAGAAGTACGCCCACCGGACAACCTCGCCGCCTTACCTTTCATTAAACCTCGTCTCTCAAATGGACAGGTTCGATATCGGGCACCAGGTGGCGTCGAAAGCACCATGTCCGTACCTTTTTTTTTTTTAAGTTTTCTGTACATTTGAGCTTTCACGCAATAACTAATGGCACTCACTGACAGACCAGAACGAAGCATTAAATCCCCAGCCAGGAGCTTTGGCTGGTTGCCCTCTAAATATGGTGCATGCCCAATATCTCCGAATCGCCAAGAATGGGATAGTGTTAGAAGAGCACGAGAATGGCGGATTTAGAAGGGACATTTAAAATAAAATTGAAGTAAAATCAACTAATAGTACGACATCGCAATGTACGAAAAATTAAAGCACGGAAATCACTCTTGTTTTCCTTGCGCAACCTACACCGAACGGAATCACAATTAAGTCGAAGGGTGGTAGGGTGTAGTTTTGAAGAACCACATTCAGTGGCGCTTCTTGTTTTCTATTTTTTTAGTCATTCGCTGGTGCAATGCTGAACGCTTGCGCCAAAATTTCCCTTTCAATTGGGTCGAAACGACAAGTTATTTTTACCTTTTACGAACATTAAAAAAACTGGATAAGTGCCGTCGGCAACTGACCATTCCCGCGGCGATCTTCTCGCTATCAATAGACCGATCAGCGGAGCCCGAAAACCGGCCAATGAAAAAACGTTCCTACGCCAGATGTTTTGCGAGTATGAGCCCATGTCCCTTTCAGGAATAAAAAAAAAAGTTGCTGGGCCGAGTCCTCGCTCCTTTTCAATTACAATGTGAGCGAGTTATTAGGACGTTTTCATAAAACTAACAAATACAGAGCAAGAAAATTAATTTACGCATAGCCTCGGTGCCTGACAGGTAAATGAATTCACACAGATGCTTGTTCGTGTAATAACCGTACAAACATTTCTCGGTACAGGAGACATTACCAAAACCGAACGTCTCGAGATAGCTGGCGCGGCAATCTTCTATGATGGCGTCGGCGCCTGTCAATAAGGGCTCTTTTTTTCTTCACCTTTTGTCTTAGCGAACCTCCTGCCACGGCCAGACTTATGTACGCGACTCCGTGTGTATCATCGAGCAATCAAGTTTAAGATTCCTTTTCGCGTCACTTAAGCAGCGTCACGTCGGCCCCATTCACCTGCAAAATTGTGCGCATCGCAGCAGTTATTGCAAGTACGATTTCTTTCCACGTGTGCGACACTATTTTATTGCTCATATGTTCATAAGCTTTCTATTGCAAGTTTGCCTTCGCGACCCCGCAATATTGTAACACTGCCTTTAAATATCCTTTATTTTTAATTTGGGAGCGATAAGAAAACCGCAGCAAACGTGGCAGCATTGCTTGTTCATTCAAAACGCGTGAACAGTACGTGTGCCGAATTTATAGAGGAAACGAGATGGAAAGACGAGGCCTTCAGCGCTTTCGTCGCCGATATTATGCAGAGAATGTTTGGTGCAACCTACATGTGTTTCCTTACGCGCGCTAAAGTTGGGACGTTCAGATCCTTTCACTTTACTAGCACTACCTTGCAAGAGAGCTAGTCACATCAGCAGGGTGCCGGCGTCCGAAAGTTTTCGAAACGTTGCTTTTTTTTTTTTTTTTTGCTCACCAAAGAATCGTTATGCCTCGTCTATGATAAGTGGCTTCATACGCAGAATTTTGGGCTACCAACATCACCCAACGACGTGTTGACGCACGTACATTTAATGTATCTTCTGACAGTCCGTAACTATAGTGAACAGCAGAGAATGAAATCGGCAGTGAAAACTTCGAACATTCAAAGGGCAGCTTCTACTGTTGGAAAGATGTCTGAAAACGCGGGGTTATAGGAATTTATGAAATGAACACGATTTGTGCACAGCGATCGTAAATTGAGCCGAACAAACCATCCAGCATATTCTGTTGGAGCATCCAGGTATCCATCCAGCAATAAATGTTCAAGTTAGCATTCCCCAGGCCTTGGGTTTTCGACACAGTGTGGAAAAGGTGAATGGATCTGGTGATAGAAACTAGTAAGAGACGAGTCGAACATCGGTGGCTCAAAGGATGGGAAGATGTGCACTGTCGAGAACGTGTCATTTTCGAAAATTTTATCTTAGCGCGTAAAAAAATGTATTTAATCACTGACATCCAACAGAAGAACTGAACAAGCATGGTAGGCATGTGTGACAACCCAAATTCAAAGTGGATGATCGTATTAGCAGGTGTAGCCATTGAGCTACGGTGAAACGGGGAACGTTTTCCAGAAAATAACGAAAATTCCAAAAGCCTTTTTTAAAAAGTCATTTATTTGATCTCTCGAAAAACTCGGCACAAAAATCTCTTCGGGTACAAAGAGGAAGGAAGGAATGAATAGGAACGCGAACAAGAATCCACTCGGTGGACCGACGCTAAGGGTAAACAAAAAGGTACAATAACGGCTAATTCCCAAAGAGACAGAAGAACAAAAAAAAAGGGGGGGGGGGGTCTACTTAAACTTTCAAAACACTTTCTTTTAGGGCCTTTCACGCGCGACTGTCGCTGACTGACGACAAAAGCGGATCTTTTAACTCAACTTTTACGCAGGGGTGGAGGGAACACAAGACGAGGAGATGGAAACCCAAGGCGGGGAAAAGCAGCACACGGATTGTCTTTGGGCAGAAAAAAACAAAACACAACTTGGAATTCGCGGCGAGACGCAGGCAGCCTGCTGAGGCCGCACCAAAGCTCGAAGACAAGGAGACTTCGTTGTTGGGGGGCGACCCCAGCATGAACCCTGGTCGCCGGCGGAAGCACACCGCGCGAGCAGACCACACAACACCGGGAGGCGGGGCGAGCGAAGAGTTAGGAACAACAGAGCTCGTCGCCGTCTTTGCGGCACACGAACAGCGTGGGCCAAGGACGTCCTCGTTCGTCACACGCGCCCCAGCGCGCGCGGGCCGGCGGCCCAAGTCTCGAGGAGATCCGAGCTCACTCCTTCAGGTACTTGCGGAGAGAGGTGATGTCGTCCAGGGAGCACGTCTGCACACGGAGAGGGAAAAAAAAAAAAAAAACAGGAATGTAGATGCGGCGTCAGGAGTGGAGCTTTAGGGAGTGAGCAAATCCATACACTAAAGTTCTCTAGAGGAATCACGCCCAGAAATAACTCCGAACCACGGCCGAACGGGGAAAGTCGCTAATATTTTGTGAAGACATGCTCACATACGCGTTTATACTCCTTTGTGAATACTCCCGCTAAATTCTATGGGAAGGGGGGGGGGGGGGGGGGGTCGTGCCAAAACCACGATCTGATGGAGCACGCCGTAGTGGGAAGCTCCGGTTAAATTTTTACCACCTGGGGTTTCTTTAACGTGCACCTGAATCTAAGTACATGGGTGTTTTCGCATTTCGCACCCTTCGAAATGGGGGCGCCGCCGCGGCCGGGATTTCATCCCGCGACTTCGTGCTGCGACCTCGCACGGTAAAAGCGGCTGTTTTGCTATTGGAGAATCTTAACTTACAAACTTGCAGGGACACTAAAAGGAAACGCTAAATCAGTTTAGACTGGTAAGACTTTTTTTCTTCAAAACTGTTCTCGTTAATTTCGCGATAACCGATTGATTACGAGAACAGAAAAATTAAGGTCGAAGTTTCAGTTTTTTGTATTTCGCGCCGAAACCCCGGCGCGTGTACGTCAGTGTGACGTCACAGATGTAATTTCTTTTCTTCGGCATTGCCTGGGGCCGTGGTTCAATAAATCTTCTCAAAACTGCTTAAGTTCAGTCTTTGTCTCTTAAAATGCAACGTCGTCCACCTTTACCGATAAACCGATAAGCATTAACTGGCCCCAGGGCAGACGGCGTCAAAATCCGTGACGTCACGTCGAGTTGGTGCGGGCAGTTGGAAGCGGCGTCGCCACTTGTATTTCATTCTTGCATCCTTTCTGGCTTGCCAAGCCTCTTCCCGCAGTAAAAGTTTTTTTTTTCTTTTTTTTTTTTTTGGATTGTAGAAGGGTAATATTCTAAGACAGCTGAAAGATTTATTTTTTCTCTCTCAAGAATCGCTTTAGTATTCCTCCTTATAGAGAAGCCTTCGATAGGCACGAGTCGGCAGTGAGTTCAGAAGAAGCCTTAATTACCACGTGGAGCTGGCCGTCCTTGACCTCCCGGACGATGGTCACCTCCTTGTCGCCGGACTGCTTCTGAACAAGCTTGCCATCCTCCAGCGTCACCTTAGACTGCGTAAGGTATTGGAGAGAAAACAAACGGGAGAAAGTATTAAACAGCCAGAAACGCACATTTAGCTTGGCATACATGACAAACATATGGTAAGCCGATATGGAAGTTCGAGTTCGCAATGTTTTTTTTTTTTTTTTTTTTTGAGAATCATTCTTAATGCGAAAGCAGCGCGGTAGGGGCGGCGCCGTGATCGAACAAATTTGCAAGCACTGCACACGCATACAGATCACCTATCAAGTCCAAGTGTAGTGACACACAGCCACGTAAAAAAAAAAAAAAACACTTAGCCAGACTAGTGAATATATTAGACCGCAAAAATGCGCAGTAATCTTCAATTGATTTACAGGCTCCCGCGCGCCTCAATTAGCAAACAACATTTAACGCGAGTTAACATGCCACGCTGATCACAGCGACTTCATTACTGTGATAAGTCGAAGCGGATTCATCTTTAGACCTCTGAAAGCACGCCTATCTTGTGTCAAGCACGAGATAGGTGCAGAAGCCTGAACATGGCACACTTCCTGAGCATAGCTAACTGTCTCTCTGCTTTTAATTCCGAGTGTTACGTTACCGTCGCGAGCAGAGGCTTTCTCCGGGTTAAAAATTAGACTTAGGGAAAATAAATATGGCATAGTTTTTTCGGCGTTTTCCCACTTTACTAGAACACTGCTGAACTTTATCGTGAACTCCTCCGCCTTCTATTCTCGCGAGCCAGTGCGATCGAATAAAACTGGAGTGTTGAAAGCAAAGAAAACAAGATCGCCAGGTAAGGCTGTCGACGTCAAGCGCTCCCCTATCGCAGGGCAGCTCGCAAGGGAAGCCTTTTTGCGAGCGCAGTAAGCATTTGTGAAGTTAAACTGCAACCAAGAAGAAAAAAAATTACACCGGTGCAGTTTTCTATTTTATCAGTGTAACTTTGTTGAACTGCATGCTTAAGAATACACGGAATAATCTGCACGACTTGACCGAATGGGCCACGTGTTTTCTTTTGCAATTTAGTAGACACTCCAGATAACCGACAGTCAGTTAACACTAGAAGGACGGTTGAGCCGATGTCAGCAGAATAAAGGGGGCGGCGCGACGAGATAGGGAAATTCGCAGGACACAGGTTGCAGCAAACGGACGATCGACGCGACAACGGATAAGTGAATATCGCTGGCAAAGGTCTTTGTCCTGCAGGTGCAGCTGAGTTATATACTGACAATTACGATAACGACGATGCACTCTAGCGTACGCCCAAATCGGCTTACTAGTTTTACGGGCGAGACTGGAAAAGACAAATGACAGCGTAATCAGAGCGGCAGTGACAGATTAAGAGCGTCCGCTCGAGAGGTCCCCGTCGAGCACGGGTATAGACGGGCCACCGCGCGGGAAAAATTAACAATGGCCATTGTTCGTGGAAGCGGATACTGATCCACCACTAACGCTGCCCCCCCCCCCCCCCTTTTTTTTTTTTTTTGGTGTACCGACGCACAGTCGCTTTCGTTCCTCTTTTTTTCTCCGCCGGCAGATAGGGAAATTCGTCCTTCGCTATGCCCGACAAAGAAGGGGTCGTATATCAGCGGTCGCTTAGTGGAGACATAGAGAGCAAACCGACATCTTTCGACGGAAAAAAACGGACCGTCCACTCGAGCGCGTTCGAGAGCACGAGGGCTCGCACGCAAGCGGATTTATCAGTAATTTACTGTACTGGTGCACTAGTACTGATCCCTCTTCACTACTACTGCTGCTGTAGTCTACACTACTAGGACTCTTCCCACTACTACACTTAGAGCCTTCTTCCCACTGCTGCTGCTGCACAAGTCCGTCGCACTCCTCTTCCTCCTAATACTATAAATGGTGTACTTATAAGTAAACTCGCTTAAATAAATGACGTGTCATTGTTACACAGCTACGGCTTATTGTACGAGATGAGGATGCATGAATATTCTGTGGAATAACGGGAGTGACGTCGATGGAGTGTTGGCTGAGAAGGGGCTTGTGTCACCTTTATAATAATAATGGCATAATTAATCGTTTCAGTTGCAGCGAATGCACGGTTTATGCATGTTAATGAGTACCACTACATGCTGTTGCCGGTTATATGTATTCCACAGCAAGGCAGGAAGAGACGTAAATTTGAAAGCTAGATGAATGCGTGGATGGGGAGCTTTGTTCATCCACATGACTGTGCCACAAAGCGCTTCGGTGCTTAAGTGACGCATAATGCCCGGCTGCGTGTCCGTATAAAGTGAACGAATAAAATCACGCAATCCATCTACCCGTCAACCTACCCACTTATCTACCGTAAGCCAAGACCTGCGGTGACATAACTCACACCCAAGAGTTGCGCGAACGCTTGCACGGTCGAACGCCCCTCGCGCCCGCTCGGCACCTCAAGGTATCTATAGAAATGCGGAGCGCCGGATTTTACGGCAGTCATAAAAGTTTCACGGGTCTCTCGAGCCGCCTAGCTGGCTGCAAATAACGGACCGGCAGGCTACCTTCATACTTTACGACTTGCATGCAGCAAACCACGTGGGTAAGTAAGCAAATAGACGATTACGCTATTTCACCCAACGTGGGACGCGAGGGCAACGATAGCCAGCGCGATTATACCGGCGACTTGTGAATATTGCGTTTCTTTGTCTTAGCTTCAATTCGCGGAACTGCATATCTTGCCTTCCTTCCTGTTTGCGCTTCGCAGCGAAACTGTACAGGAGAGTTCTGCAACGATTTTTCGTGCGGCGGATGCCGACGCGTGGCAGGCCGGTCGGTATCGGATGTCAGCGAGCGAACGCCAGCCCCGAAATGGCCGCATGACGAGGCGATCGGAACGAGCGTCGAATACAGGAGGGTACTGAAGTACTACAGGCTCGGATATATAGTGAAGCGGGGGTTCGAAAAGCCACGGGTATAGATAGAAGTGGCTAGCCAGACACCTGTATATACTATAGGTCTTCCGAAGGGTGTGACGTACAACTAACTACTTTCGGTGTACGAGTTGCCGGAATGTGCAAATCGACGCCGTCTATATACTGCTAGTCTTCTTCCCGCTACTATTAAAAAATTATGGGGTTTTACGTGCCAAAACCAGTTCTGATTATGAGGCACGCCGTAGTGGGGGACTCCGGAAATTTGGACCACCTGGGGTTCTTTAACGTGCACCTAAATCTAAGTACACGGGTGTTTTCGCATCTCGCCCCCATCGAAATGCGGCCGCCGTGGCCGGGATTCGATCCCGCGACCTCGTGCTCAGTAGCCCAACACCATAGCCATGAGCAACCACGGCGGGTCCCACTACTATTAGTCCTACATGATGGTATATCTACGAGTTGCCGAGATTTGCATACAGCTGCGATGGTTTTATACTTTCCTCGTTTTGGATAGCACGGCGCTTCGGCAAGCCGTAACGGTATCGGGGATGACGGGGCTCGACGTTCATGGTCACCGGATCATCGCCCAGGAACAGGTTAGCATGCGGAAACTTCGTGCGCGAAACCGCGCTCAGACAAGGCGATGAAAACTCAGGTAGTTAGAGGCATATATATATCGTAAAAAACCAACGATGCGGCGTGCAGAGCGTTTTGCGTTCGCTCCGCTAGGCGTCGCCAGCGTACAAACGACAAAAGCCCGCCGCGTAATCGAAACCGAAAGTGCGCAACGGGAACCGTGTTTTTGTCTTAACGTAAAAAAATGCTTTGCGTTAACCGCCCTTCCATTCTCGCTCAAACTACTACGCCAAAATCGCATTTTACGGTCCTGCCTGTTACGTAAACACTTGGCACTGTTGCATGCCTTGTTTGGAAAGAAAAAAAAAAAACGAATTCGGCTTCGTCCAAATCAGCTCGTGACGTCCACATCGCAACCCTCGGCGAGTACTGGAAATCAACATCGCAGGCTTCCATTGAGCTGCATAGCACTACGACCGAGTGAGTGTCAAAACGTCGCAATGGTCCCGCTCCTACCCCGTCACCACCTCCTGCGTCATCACGTCACGACAGCCGTAAAAACGAAACCGAAACTAGCTACATATACAAAAGCCATTAAGAAAAGCTGCCAGTACAAATCAGCTAGCGCAAGACAGGGGCAATTGGAGATCGAAGGGAGAGGCCTTCGTCATGCAGTGCAGATAAATATAGGCTGATAATGATGATCAAATTATTCAGGGCTCCCTTAAACCCGTGAATATTTTTTTTTCTCAGGGTTCAGAGGTCTCGGTCCTTCATTCAATGCACAAAATGAAAGCGTACAAAATATCATGCTAGTATAGGCCTTTAATTAAACGAGGGACGTCGCATACGGAAGCTCCGTGTTTCTAATCTTGACCGCCCGCTGTTATAGGCCTTTAATTAAACGAGGGACGTCGCATACGGAAGCTCCGTGTTTCTAATCTTGACCGCCCGCTGTTATTTAACGCGCGCAGTGCCGGATAAAGCCTTCCTGCATACTGCCTCATCGGAATGCGACCGTAAACAGAAACTCGCGACCACGTGCTCACTCGGCGGAACGTCATAAGCCAGTGATCCACCATGGCGGGTTGAAATGCGACATTGCTCAAATATTAAAATTAAATTAAATTATGGGGTTTTACGCGCCAAAACCACCATTCGATTATGAGGCACGCCGTAGTGGGGGACTCGGGATTAATTTAGACCACCTGTGGTTTTTTTTAACGTGCACCAAAATCGAAGTACACGGGTGTTTTCTGCATTTCGCCCCCCATCGAAATGCGGCCGCCGCCGCAGGGATTTGATCCCGCGACCTCGCGCTTAGCAGCCCAACACCATAACCACTAAGCAACTACTCGGTCTTGCTCGAATATTCGGGCAAAAGCAAAGCAGCGGTAAGCGTAATTTCTTTTTTTTTTTCTCGTGATTTGAAGATAACAAAACGTGACCGAGCACCGTACACGCCTTTCTGAATATCTTTAAGCCAAATACACTTTCAACGACGTAACATTTTCCCCACCCTGTGCACAAACCCCGAGGCGCTGCGCTGGCGAAAGGAGCGAGCGAAGATGCTGCAACCAACAGTTATCGCCGTTCACAGCTCCACGAGGCCGGCCGCTATAGCATGCACCTGCAGCTTTTATTAGAAGCCACGCTTCGCGAGGGCAATCTGCGTAATAAGGCTGACACCGGAAGGCTTAACTACACTACATTTGGCCTTGGCTGCGAGGTATGGCGTCAGGTAAAAAAAAAACCGCAAACACAAAGGCAAGGCAACGAACAACGCGTGCGGACGGCGATGCGAGACGAGGCGAGAAAAACAACCCCTCGATGACGAGGAAGTTGAACAAAAATGCTGAAAAAAATAAATAAATGAAACGCTGCCGCAAAGCCAAGATCAGCGAAAACGACGCCTGCGCGTATGCGGCGTCAGCGCACAGTCACTTTGCGGAAAAACTCTCTCCCGTCTCGCCGGCGACTCGACTTTATTTTCCTCTTGCCATCATGGATGCCGGGAAAAGCTTCATATACGCTTGAAGATGTGCACAAGAAAAGAAAAAAAAAACGGGATGGGGGGGGGGGGGGGGGTGAAGCTTTTCTGTTAAGCGTTCGGTTGAGTGCCAAATTCCAGGGGAACAAAAAGTGACGTAACAGATGGTACACTCCTGTTTAAGCGTTACTTTCCACGTCGCATAGTTGCACGAGTGCATATTCGCAGCACGCCAAGTTCCTCCAGCGACGTGTCGCCGCTGGACGCTGCATTTCCTGGCATCTAGAATACGGTGTGTCCTTACATGACATCGCGCGCAATCTATAGGAAAAACGCTGCCGGTGAGCGGTCGTCCCAATAGCGGAGTGCGAAACGAAGGAGATGTGGCATCGCTGATCGACTCGGACATCTAACCTCGCCCCTCTAGGATAACGCTATATATATACATTGACTAACAAACCATAATTGGCGCCAACGATGTCAGAAAGAAGTCAGTGATAAGCCAGAAATGCGGCAGTCTCCTTCGAGCAAAAAAAAAAAAAGAGCGTGATGTGTCTTGCACGCGTCCCTCCTCCACGCATCAAGTGATCCGTTCCTTTACAAATGCGCCAGCTGCACGAGAACAAGGTGCCCCAGCAGCACAGCAGCAAACAACGAGCGCGCCGCGAACACCAACAGCCAAAAGCCGCCCGGTGCGGAGAAAAAGACAGGTCACAGCACAAATGGGTTACATTAGAATTGAGATTGAAAGAAAATGATTTCAACGACCCGTCCAGGAATACATCCCTCGCCAGTCGCGTCTTTAAGGACATATGACGGCGTAAATTTGACTAAGGACCGTCCGCGCAAACGCGAGTCAAGAACGCGCTGCAGGTGTACCGTCATAGTTCAAGCACTAAGTAAGCCCTCTACGAATCGTCTCTGTATGATAAGCAGCGCAACTGAAGTGCTTTGAAAGTCTCAAGGGCGTGCGAAACGACCGTCGTAACTGACGGTATCGCAATCGCGACTAGCTGTTCACTTTCGGGAGTGCGAAAATTCCATTATCTGGTCCGCGTGAAGACGGATACTCAATATCGTGACAAGGCCACGCGATGGCTGATTACAATGCCAAAAAAAAAAAATGCTGGGTCGCTCCATGCCTAGATATTAAGATATTACCAGCGTTATCATAACTGTGGGAAGTGTCTCCGAGAAGGGACAGTCGCACACTCAAGAACCGCAGTATCGACGCTGTAACGACGAGTGCCTTTGTCAACAGCTGCCGGTACACCCGTCAAGTATGAGACCTGATAACCGGAGACGAAGACGCCCACCCATCCACCAGGCAGGCATTGAGAATCGGCGGAACCTGTTATCGGGAAGAAGTGCACCTAGTAATGGGCACACGCATATCGACCGAACCGTTCGACAAGCGGACGCGGGCACTTGATCCCGTCACCAGCCCGCCGCCCAGAGTTTCGAGCGAGAGCCTCGCGTCGGCATCTCTCCGCCGCCGCATGCTCCCGGAACAAGATAGTCGTCGGGGTGTGCGCGCGCGCGACAAAAGCGAAAAGAAACGCCCACCGAGCGAGCCGTCCTCTACTTATCGCTCGAGGTCGCACACCCGAAGGGGGGCAACGAACAGTGGCGGGTAGATTTCCACACAAGCTTCCGAGGAGGATCAGCTCTCATCGAACAACGAGAAAGTCGGGAAGACCGCGGTCCACACCCTGCACCACCACCAAGTGGTCTAGAAAGCGAGACAGAATGGAGCGGACACGCGTTCAAAAAAGAAAAAAGCAGGAAGCATATTCCGGCGGCCACGCTTCCACCCCGCTCCCCATTGTGCACCACGTCTTCTCGAGAAAGATTGCGCACAGACACGGATCCAACCACCCGAGCCAGGCGCGCACAATTGACGAGGCTGCGTCGCAGATTGAGTTTTCAAAGACCAACGTTCGGGCACAATAGGCGGTGCGCCCATTGTGCCTCGAGCAAGACGGGGGCGCGCCGGCACAGCCGGTATGTGGCTCGAGGCGCCGGACAACGGGGACTCGATGAGTAATGACACCACGTGGTCCAAAGGGATGATGACGAAAGCGGGAGATCGTGGCGCTGGTTGCTGGTAACGGAGAGAGCCTGGAGTGGTGACGCGCGTGCACAGAAGACTGGCTATATAGTGACGGCATATGGATCCGACAAAAATTGGACAGACAGGAAGCGTCTCTACGCACGTCCTTTTTACAAAAGCCCTTCTCCTTCAGTTCGTCAGTTTAGATGGACGCTAAGGAGCGACACTAAATCTGTTTAGATTGGCAAAGCATTCGTTCGAAAATCAGCTTTCATTGGCGGAAAGAAAAGGACGATTACTAGCGGGGAAATCGAATGTCACATTGCACCCCCACGCCCATTCTTTATTTTATTTTTATTTCTTTGGAAATAACTGACGTCACGGTCTTCCATGTATATCCTCGTGTTTCACGGATTTCAGCGCAGGCTACGTTGTCAAAACGTCAGCCACCGGTTCCTTTGCAATGATTTGACAAGAAACTAACTAGACCCGAGTACACAGCGCCTAAAAAGGAGACGGACAAAAGAAAATCCCTGGACTGATGCGGAGAGCTTGCTCAAGCAAGCATTTGCCCGTTTGCTCTACGCAAGGTTCCTGCCCTCGCTGAGCTCGTCTATGGAGGCTTGAGGCCATTCGGAGCCTTGCGCATTTTTTAAATATATTTTATTCACGCGTCGTTTCAGGCTCTCACCCCGCCTTCACACACCATGCTCATGGAAGAACTCGGAGGATCTACCTAAATCAGTGCTCCAAGTTCAAAGCCTCTGTCCCACGCCAACACCAGTAACTGCTGCACACCGACAAAATGACAGTCGTGCGAAAAATGACACTCGTGCCGAAAGCAGACAGCGTGAAACGACACAACCATTCGTAAAACTTTTCTTTGTACACCTCGTTCGCCGAGGACTCGACTCAGGCAAGGCCCATTTACGCTTAAGCCGCTATATCACACAGTCACGGCCGGTACAGGAAATCAACAGTAATTAGTCAGCAGAAAGGAATCGATCCCCAACATTACGCCGCAGCCTCCGTCAGACCCACCGACTAGCGCTCGCGCCAAATTTGGAGACCACGCCTCCGCAGCCATTTATATATATATATATATATACCGCATCAGTACAAGTGCCTCAGGCGACGAAGCGCACGCATGAACAGGCTACGGAGCTGTCATGACGACACGCGATCGGGCAACCGTCGTTCCCGCCAAAAGGCAACGCCTCCGGGCGCAACTTGATGTGAACAGCGAAGGCATGCAAGATCTTGGGCGAGCGAAAGAAATGGCGGGGTACAGCGAATCGACACGCCCGAGGCGCGAGCGCTATCACGAAGCCGGACACGACACGATGACGAGTGATGAATTTGGGCTAGCGACGACATATACGAGGAGCAATTCCGTGCGACAACGGCGTTGTATTAATACTACTATAGGGGCTGTGCGAATATTCTGGAACGTCGAATGGGAATCGAAAACGCCTGTTCGGGTCGTATTATAGTCTCGAGAATGTGATATTCGAAATGTCTGTGGCCAGACAGTACCCGATAAAGGACTGTTCGTTACTGGGCGAACAACACGCAGCGCTCCCACGCGGACCACTTCAAATGTGAGCTGCTAAGCCGTATTTATACCGGAAACACTAAACCGATACTGAAAGGCTGCAGAGGTGTACCACGCAGAGCAGCGATTTTTTTTTTCACGATATCCCTGAGATTCATTACCTGATCAATACGTTTTCCCCCCCCTTAGGTTTATCTGCAGACTCGTTACATCCATTTAAGCGAAATACTTTCCAGCACCTCAATATTTTGAGGAACTCCATTATCGTAGATTCCGAGCCACGGCGACAAAGTCGTCGCGGCTCGTGGCGATCTGTACAGATGAGAAAGATGAGATGCAAATATGGTGCTCGCAATATCTTCCCGATAAAAGCGCACGTTCATTTTTTTTAAAGCAACACCTCGGTATTCATTGCGATATTCGAAGGCAACTATCCGGAATAAAGTATTCGATTCCGGTATTTCACTATTCTAACATTCTTATGTAACCACAAAGGGCGAACAAATCGGGCCTAATCAAGACGGAACACGTTTATATATTTCACGGTGCCGTCGTCAACTCGGCTATACGGATTATTTTACATGAACATGTAATGCGGCTATAGAGACGCGTCCGCAAGCAGACGCTGCTTTCAATTAATTCAAAGCCGGCGGCGTAAACAGCGTCGCTGACTAGTCGTGAAATCGGCAAGGTGATTTGGGGAGCGCTAAAAATACCGCAACGCACACGAGAGGACCCGGAAGCAGGCCCTGCACACTCGGGTCCAGAAATACTGACACACGCGACTGAATAAGAACCGCGCCGTTAAGCCTTTCTACGTGGACTCTCGGCTCATCTGCAGGCACGACCCGCCTTTCCAAAATGCGATCACGGCGAAGAATAAAAAAAAAAAAAAAAAAAACGAATGAAAATCTACACCCCCTCCTTTGGGAAACGGCTGAAAGCAGAATAGGGACAGTATTCACCAGAGTATTCTCGCAGCTATCGTTAAAGAATGCATTATTTTGTTCGAAATTTCAAAGGGACGGCGGACCGTTACTTTCTTAACGAAATGTCGGTTTATGCGTTGAAGCACAAAAAGCAACTGGAACCCCAATGCATGTCTCCGCTAAGTTCGGGAACTAATATCTCGAAACTGGTGCCATCCTGAGAATTAGTGCCAAGTGGATCCGATCGCCTTGCGAACTCCACCGCTAGAATTTGTAAATTGCTATATGAGCCTTAAGGTAATTAGTCGATTATGCATCTCGATTTTTTTTTTTTTTGTACAAGTGATATCCGCCTCTTCGAGTAGACCAACACATGAACTGGAATTGTGCTATCTGCCACAGGCAACCTTTAAACATTTTTTAAGGTACATGCTCGCTGAAACACCCGCCATACATATACCGTTCCTGTATTGCCCACCCTGGCTCCATGCCCAAGACGCGATTTATACCTTTAAATAAGAGCTTGCGATTCAGTAAATGTTTTAACCAATCCCGGTTACTGGCCATGCAAGAATGCGATTAGCATGCTTTGGGAGGTGGCTATTTCTGGCACTATGTTATGCACTATGTGTCATGGGTGGCGATCCCCTTATACCACCGTGCCATTAACCGCACGCGGAAGACAACCGGCACTTTGAACGCCACTTCCTCAAGGTCGCAGTCCGGAACCCCGCGCAGCGTCCGCGATCGCCGCTGGTCGCAGGCATCAGCGTCTCAAACGACAGCGTCTGTGTCTTCGCTACCAGAGGCGCAGCGTCTCAACGAAGGGGTGTCAAATTTTCTGGATCGGCCCGCGAGAACGGTTAGGCAGTCGCAAGAAATCGCGGTCACTTGAAATTAAAAAAAAAAAAAAGTAAACGAAGCATTTCGAGGGAAGTTTAGTAATACAGCAATGAAGAACGTATACAGACAGAGAAATGACCAGGTCCCAAGCTGACACGCGGTCCGATCAAAGGACGGGCCCGTCTCTGTGGTTGCCCCGAAAGTGGCGTACCTTGACCTTGGAGCCATCCATGCGGTCCTCGTCGAACTCCTTGCCGAGCGTGAACTTGAGCTCGGTCGTCTTGAGCATGGTGTGCGTCTTGATGGACCAGTCGTCACCCTCGACCTTGATCTCCACCGTGGGCTTGGACGTCTGGCCGAGCTTGCGCCACGCCAGCCCAACGCCTGTCAGTCAAGAGGAAAGGAGACAAACATATAAAAGCGACGTTCGGTCAGAGACGCGCAAAGTGCGAGAAAGAGCCACATATAGTGAACAAGTTGCGGGCAAAGGTCCGTGCCGAGAAACTCGGCTCGCAAACAAACTCACGCAAGGAAAGGACACAGTGGAATAAGGCTAAGACGCAACTTGAGCGCAATAAGAGACCACGGAAGAGAACTGAGCTCACGGCACAGAACGTTAAATTCAACTTAGCGTCCAAAAATACACCAATAGAGTATAGCCCAGTTCTCTCCCTTAACTAGAGAAGGACACAGCGCTCCTCCTTAGAGTGAAATATCAAGTCAAGTTAGATCCGATAGATTACTCGTATGGAAGCGTGTCGTCGTTTTCTGCGTGCCAATATGAGACTCTTGAGAAGAAAATTGCCGCCGAAGGCCCCGCTGCTACACCTCAATTTGAATCGTCGGCGCCAAAACGGACGAGTGTACGTAATTCCCACGTGACCTCCCTCTCAGCCGCTCTGTGAATCGGGAAGCGCTGACGTCAGATGAGGGTATAGCCATAGAGTCTCCTACAATTACTAGAGGGAAGCGCTGGCGCTGCAATCGCTCAGCCACCGTGGGCAGTACAGTCGAACCCGGACATATGGAACCCACATATAAAGAATTATTGTGTATAACGAACAGCAGTAAAATCGCCGTGAAGGTTGTATTAAATTTTTTTATTTTATATATCGAATTACCTATATAGCGAACTTTTTGGGGATCCCCTTCAGATTTGATATATCCGGATCAGACTGTACGTGGATTTGTCTGATCTTGGTGCTTGGGGCTTCGGACGTTCTTTACGCTTCATCTGGGCCTAAGTTGGACTAAATTTCAAAGCAATTTATACTTTTCTTTAAATGCAGAAGGTAACAAGACTCTGCAAGCACGCATAATTGCTGCTAATTGCAGTGGCTTCGCTCGTCCACGCGTCCGTGACGTAGTGGTTTCAATATCGAGCTTCCGTGCTAGAGGTCCCTGTGTTCGAATGCTGCCGTCGGATAATGTTAATAATGTTTAATGCTGGCGAAACAGCCCCGCTTGCAGCTTCCGTAGACACTAAAGCGCCACACTTACCTAAGGTAATTGTATGAAAGTGTGGGTGGAGAATAGCTGGCGCCATTGCGATTTATTCATTTCCCGTCATTTTCTCGCTTACAAAAGCTTCGTTCTCGCTAGGAATGACGACTTCGTTTTCACGGAAGCCTAATCGTTCAATCCATAGCTCGACTTAATATTTCCCTTTGATGTGCCTTTAGGCCTTTTTTTTTTTTTTTTTTTTTTTTTTTCCTGTAAGATTACAGCTCGAACGATGACTTTGTAGCACGATTCAGCGACCAGAGGTCGCGAAGCTATACCTTTGGTATAGTTTCTACGTCTACGAACACACGCTTCTGTGCTGTTTAGCGCGGAAGAGCGCTTCTGTGTTGTTTAACGCCCCGATCGAAGGTAGTTATAGTTGGTAGTTACGAAGGTAAACAGTTACTCTTGCTTTGCTTTTATGTTCTTGTGCCGGCGCACTTAAAAAAAATCGCTCTTCGTCGGCAATAAACTTTATAGTTCGAAATTAGCGCTTGTCCCCCGTCGTTTTCTCGTCTGTCGTTAACTCGCTCGCGCTATTACGGCAATCACGCCGTAAGTACTAGTAACTCGCCGAAATTTCAGTTCTGGTGCAGCACGCATGCGCGGCGAAAAAAAAAAAAAAAGGTTTTGAAATTTAACGGACGAAGAACACGAGGATCGAGTGCGGCCCGTGCGTTTGATAAAGCTTGCCTCTTTTAAAACACTCGAAGCCAAATTACTACGGCTCGCAGTTAGATTCCGCCGTCGAGTACACGCACGGCCGCACAATGACCTCGCCTCGGCAGGCGCGCCACCGGAAGTTTTTTTTTTTTATTATTATTATTATTTTATACAGAGCCCGTTACACTGCGCGGCGCTTATCTTTTTTCAAAAAAAAAAAAGGGGGGGGAAAAGGAAAGACAAGCGCCTAGCAGTTTAACAAGCTCTAAAATATTTTTGCTACGATTAAACGTGAAAAAAAAATCGACTGCCGTCGTTATTTAAAATTGAAAAAAATAAATAAAAAAAACTAGGTCGTTGCTCGTCGACAGTGGCTGCATTCATGCGCAAACGAACGCGGGTTCTACGCACTGCGCAGGTGTCACGTGGCTGTCATAGTTCGTCGGCAACACGCAAGTACCTTTCAATCAGCAACGCGATATGCATAGTTAATTTCAGTAACGCTAGGCGCTTGCCGTTCGTGGTTTCGCGTACACGATTGGACTGGTGGGGTTTTGAGAGACAGATGCAAGGAGATATGGGAGGATATGGCGCGGGTGAGTCGACAGGACGCGTGGCCGCTTTGTTGCCCCTATACACAGGTAAACGCCGTTTTGGACGCAAGAAAGCTCGGCACAAAAAAAAAAAAAAAGCCGCTTTTGCGTGGTGGCCTCCATCGAAATGCAGGCAGCCATGCACGGTTGCGAGTCGAACGCCGCGGTTATGCAAACTGGTGTAACCGCGCGGCGGGCGCTGACGCGCTGGTCACACACACGCTGTCAAATACACCTGCAGGATTGGAACACTGCAATTTTTGAAAACTTGCAAACTGTTTTTTTTTTTTTCATATATGACGCATTCTCATGACCTGCACAGGTTTAGCTGGGTTTAGCGGAAATTGAATTCTGGGGCTTTACGTGCCAAAACCACGATTGGACGAGGCACGCCGTAGTGGGGGACTCCGGATTAATTTTGACCCCCCCAGGGGATTTGCCATTAAAATGATGACACAGGACGGTGGCTCGCGGTGTTATGCCGCGTGTACTGTGAACAAAACAAGAGGGAAAAAAAAAAACTGCGACCGCGTGCCGAACATTGGCTGCTGCTGAAGAAACCACACCACACACGGTCAAAATTAAGGATGAGAGCCCTCCACGATACGTCCTTTCCTCGTAGCAACCCCCTGTGTCGCTATGGGGCGTTAAACACCTTCAAGCCATTCACACGTGGAGCAGCCCCACCACCTCCTCTCGGCTTCCAGTATAGAGGCAGCAGCGCAGAATGTAAATGCGCTTAGGAACAGCTAGCTATACGAGATGGTAACGGCGGGCGCGAATCCGGTAATCAGGAGAGACTAGCAGTCAGCAGCATCTGCAGCCGCACAAACAGACCGCTAATCTGTCTGCCTGTCGCCGAAGATAGAGGACCGCTTGCGGCTTCCGCGCACCGACCGACACGGCATCAGCAACTCAAAACAGCGCGCGAGGCGGCACGCGTTATCGGCGCCTGCACTGGGAGACAAGCGAACCGCGCGCCGCTCATCAGCACCCGGTGCGAAGGCCACCGTGGAGGAAAAGGAGGAGGCGTCACGTGACCGTCTCGGGTGATAACAAGCAACGCCGCCGGGAACACGTCGGCGACACGACAGGACCTTCTCCGCTGTCTCTCCGTAACTAAATATATGCAGGACACTGCGAGCACGTACCACGCAGGCACGCGCCTGCATTGGCGACGACAGCTGAGACACGCAGGAAGGCCTCACGTACGCTCCGCGGACACAGTGTGGACTACGTGAGACGAAGAAGGGGGAGGGTGGCGTAGAGGGAAGTACAGAGAGATAGAGAGAGAGGGAAGGGGCGCGAAAGGAGGCGTCGCAGTGGAATCATCTCGACAAGAACAGCGAGCGAGCACGTGCTCCCACTTGCGCAAACACTGGTCTGTGCCTAAACCCACTCGACCAGACCAGTACGAAGGGGCGTGTCCAGTCCAGTCTGTAATATCGTAAAGCCTTAATCGGAAGTTCCTCGAAGCCGTAACACCTTTCTTTCGTCGGCCACTGTGTCAAGGCGCTTCTAGTAACCCAAAGAACTGAAAATGCGGAAGGCCTCTCTCCGTCTCTGTAAACGACGACATCAGCCAAACGCTATAACACATGAACAAGCAGGAATTTGGAAACTATACCCTGGACGCGCGTCGCAGAAGACGCTGGTGAAGTCAGTCTCGCATCAAGTGCGTTCCGAGAGAATGAAGGAATGAGGCGGAGAGAGAGAGAGAGAGAGAGTACCCCAGGCAGTCGAGCACTCGACTTAGGACAGATTCTGTATTCTTATCACCTCATCTTAGTACAGCCTCTGCAGAATGGCGAGCCCATAATCCTGACTGCAGAATGTTGGAGCGCAAAAAAAGAAGAAAACAAAACGCATGTGCTGGCGTCACTGGCAGGAGGGGAACAGAACTACTGCTATGCGCAACTACGTCCTGGCAATTGAAGGACTGTAAGCAATCCGTGATCCAAGGGTGAAAACGACACAGCCGGAAAACACGGTGTCATTGAATACGCGTCATTGAACTATTTGTGACGGATGCAGGAATAAAGTTGTTGACCCACACTAAATACTGTATATTGTAAATAGCCCCTCTTTTTCTCTTCACTGCTTCTCACTCCTTTCTCGTATTGTTGCCATATTGGGAGTAGTTCTGATGTCAACCGTCGGCTGTACACTTAAGGTGCGGCCAGCAGAATTATCCACTGGTTTTCGTTTTTCTTGCAACTACAATTAAATAATAGTAGTGCAATAACCAGAATAGTTATACCAGAAACATCCTTTGGTTACACGTTTCAGCGAGAACACTTCACCGAAAGATCGTCCGATGAGAAATGATTTTAGTGCGAAACCATTACATGCCCCATCACGCGAAAACCCGTCGGCGTGACCGAAAAGTTGATACCAATAATGGCCGACGGCGTACAGAGTAAAAACACGTCAAAAAATGCTCGGAATTTCCGTCACATTTCTCAGGGAGGTCCCTGCAAACTAAATTAATCGAACCCGGGCCTTCAAGGTGCGAGACCCGCAAGCTTCCCCGACGCCACAGCAGCTCCACGGTCTGGCTGACTAAAGGTGTGTGCCTAGTGCATGCGTCATCGGGCACTAGACAGCGCAGCCAATGGGGAAGAGGTGGCGCCACGTCACGACTTTACAAAGTGAGCGCGTTAATGACGTTCCGAGGTCTACAAACGCTATAACGCTTTCGCATTCCCCGCACGCACACTGTCTTAAGTGTGTCTGCCGAAGTTAAGAAGGCACGCAAGCTAACCAGCGGTCACGGTTAGAACAAAGTCATGCAGACGACGCGGAGCGTCCGTAAAAGTCAGCTCCAAGAGGCCGGCAACGAAGCGCGGCCCACGACAAGCGGAACCGTGGTTGCGAAGAGCCCACAGTGAAGGTCGCGAACAAAGAAAAGCTTACGGCGAAGAGAGCTGTGCCGCGTGACGTGACGAACGCCAGCTGCGCGGCGCCTCGAGTGGCGCTGTCATGGCTGCGTGAACGCTCCTGTTTTTAAGAGGTCAAACAAGAGGGCACCGGAGTGAAATGCACCACCGATCGCTTTGCCATCTTCCGTGTTTCTCCTCACCGTTTCCAAGACTTCACTCTAAAATCAAACCAAGGATCCCCCGGGGCCCACAACGAGACTGCCATTTCCGGGAAAGCCAAAGTGGTTGAAAGCTAAAGCGCCGAGATGCTGCCGTTAGACAATTCTTTGGAATATTTCCGTGCAGCAGTGTGTTTAAGCCAGACAGGGTGCATGATTAAGTGCTGTAGTTTAAGAGCCCGCATTTCCCATTCTAACCACTTTATTCGAGATATTTCGTAAGGTTCATCATTTCTTGCTTTCAGGTAAGAAAAAGCTTTTTTTCAGCCCTCTCACTGGTCTCACTATACCCCGAGTTGCCCAAGAGCTGATAAGTTTAATATTATCTACCTTTCCCTGATTTTTCACAAGTGAAAAATTTTGCGATAATTCCAAGCGTTCGTTAATGGCAGACCCTCCAGAACGTTTACTGCAAGGCGTACGCGGTATATCGCGAACTTCGTTCGGGAGGCTGTTTTCAATCTGCTCGTTAATTCCGGAATTGTTGCAATGGTTGTTCGTTCCATCTCTCTAGCATCATGTTCCTTTTCTAGCGGAATGTTCGCATATCATAACATGAACCAACGAATTTCCGTGAATTATGACACCTGTCCATATCCTGAGACCCCTCGTACATTGTCTCGAACCCTCCTCAAAATTAACTGGAAAGCGATTGCGCACCATATAAATCCCGGAATATGATTTCAGATGCATGCAGAAGTGTATGAAACTGGTTACTCATCATTATTGCCGGCCATCTTTCGAAAAAATATATATACTAATTTGATATTATAGGTCATTCTGTCGTCACAGACGCCTAAATTCAATCAAGAAGTGCGTTTCGCGGGGAATATACGACCGGTAGGTCAGGCATTGTGCGCACAAGGCGCGGCGGCTTTGGGGCGCACAAGCGCAGAAAGGGTCGACACGCGCGATGAGCGTTTCGGTCAATTTTGCCACCGGTAGTTGGTGCGTCGACACAGACGGTTTCTCCGTTTCGCTGATGATGAGAAGCTACGTCCAATAATATGAGTAATGGTCGGTGCTGTACGGCTTTTTTTTTTTTTTTTTTTTTTTTTCCTCGACTATAGGCTCCGCGTCTTGCGATTTGTCGAAGGGGGTGAGACTCGCGGGACACAGATGAAGCGCACGTTAATGTATACAAGCGAGAAGGGGCGAAGGGGTGAGGCTTGAGTGTTGGGGACAGTCGGGAGCTTCGGTCGCGTGCTGTACAGCCGGCAGACCCGAAGAATTCCAGAAGTCGGGATTGTCGCTCGGGCAGGAGATATTGTGCCAGAGAGCAATCGGCCCTTGGTCACTCGCTTGTTCGGTCGCAGCGATTAAATACGATTCTCTGAAGTCATCCATTCTAGTCGGTTTTTCCTGCGTGCATAACGAAATGGCCCTCGCAGCCAGATCGGAGTCTGGCACGCCGACGTCATCGACGCAATTTCACGACGTCTTCCATCAGTGACAGTTAGTTCGCGATGCGATGAGCAAAAATACCCAATGTGACATCATCAGCGACAACACAGAAAACTCCACTTTCTCCAACTTCTACGCCCTGGCTCTCCCCGTGTTCGCATCGGCAAACATATTAAACGCAAATTTGCCTGCCTCCTTTAAGCAAAACGCAAAATTAAAGCGCAAAACAATGTTTAAAACATGCGCGCGCGCACAAGTCCACTCGCATTATGCGCATGGTAACCTCTAGCTACACGCGTCAACAAACTTTTTTTTTTCTCTTTTAATCTGTGTCTTTCTATATAGCTCCCACAGATAACGGTTCCGCTGATGACGGTGCCGCGAGAACACCTGCCAGCGGTTTCGGGGCGAGGCCCTCTGGCAATTGCGTGCTGGCGGCGTCATTCAGACGGCGCAGTATAGTTATATAGCCTGCACCTCGCGAAAATAAAAATAAAGACAACGAGCGTACAGGATATACATCCGTTCGCGATGCAACCGGCGAGGAACAACGCGACCTCACAAAGGGACGCATACGCGAGCCGAGTACGCCATTATTAAAACGCGATAGCGCAGCTGCGTAAAGGTGGCCGCAGCTGTATCGCATAATTGAGGAAAGAAGCTCGGCGGGCGAGTTGGAACACGCGAACGGACGAGCCAGCGCGCCAACGGCAAGCGCTTTTCGAGAAGGGAGCAAACACGTAGCTGGCTATATATATATATATATATATATATATATATATATATATATATATATATATATATACGCTGCTCGTCGTACACTTCGGGTGCATTAACGCAAGCTCTTTGGCCAGATGGTGCGTGATGAAATGGAAAAAAAAAAAAGAGGGTATACCAGCTAATAGGCGAGGGCGTTTTGTGCGGCACGGTATATATATAGATTCCAATAAAGTGTACACAGTTCAGTGTTCGTCAGTGTCTATAAAACGCCTATTTCAAGTTCTTCGTATATACTTGCCTGCAGAGAAGAATAGAGATACCCTTTGAAGCTGTGCGCGCACAACTCTGCACGCCAAGATGGCACGCCAAAAGCTCACTCATGAAAATGATACTTGAAACGTGTCGCGCATACACGTTGAAACAATTTTGATAGGGCCTGCGGTGCAAGGTTGAATATTATGCGTTAAATGTGTTTTAATAAATCCAGTCGGGGTGTTTACACAGGGTGTTTCAGCTAACACTTTCAAAAATTCTTAAAGGTTGCCTGTGGCAGATTGCACAATTTTCGTTCATGAGCTGGTCTACTCGCAGAGGCGGACATTACTTGCACAAGAAATTGAACTGAATAATTGAATAATTACCAATAATTCACTAATTAAGCTTTTAACTAATTACCTGATGGCCCATATTGCAATTTACAAATTGTAGCCATGGAGTTCGCAAGGCGGATCCACTTGGAACAAATTCTCGGGATGACACCAGTTTCGAGATATTAATTATCGAACTTTGCGGAGAAATTCATTGGCGTTCCAGCTAGTATCTTAACAATTAAAACGTCGCTTTATGGATTCAAGCACAAAATTAACTGGAACACCAATGCATTCCTCCGCAAAGTTCGGGAATTAATATCTCGAAGCTCGTATCATCCTCAAAATTAATTCCAAGTGGATCCGCCTTGCGAACTCCCCGGCTACAATTTGTAAATTGCAATGTGGACCATCAGGTAATTAGTTAACTTTATTAGTGGAATATTGTTAATCATTCGATTATGCATTTCAAATTCTTGTGCAAGTAATGTCTGCCTCGCCGAGTAGACCAGCTCATTAACTAGAATTGTGCTATCTGCTACAAGCAACCTTTAAGAATTTTTGAAAGTGTTCGCTGAGACACCCTGTATATATATGTAGTATATATATATATATATATATATATATATATATATATATATATATATATATATATGTGTGTGTGTGTGTGTGTATATACATATACGAGTGGCAAGCATCGCAATGTGCAAGAAACGTCCAAGAGTGAACAAAATGGAAGCCAACACCGGGCCCCTGCGGCCGATCCAGCAATATGTGCCCACGTATAGAGGGGGGGGGGGGGGGGGGGGGGGCGGTGTTTACTACTATTCGAAAAACACCGATCAGCGGGAGCAGCAACACAGCATTGTCAGCCGCCGGGGCACAACAATGTCAAAATCGACGGCGTCGCAAGACAATCAACACTGTGCGACGTCAATCATCCGCCTCCGCATCGCTGCTGCAAAGGAAGCCGGACGAGCTACGTACGACCACGCGTGCGCACCAACTACGTCGTTTAGAGACGCGCCAAGCACGACACAATACCTCGCGCTTCGCACACTGCTAGCTAGCCGTGTCTGAACCATGTTGCGCAAGGCATTTCGGAAAAGGCAAAAAGAATGTGTCGGCAGCCACACAGATGTCATCAGTCGAATTCCACTGCAGGAACGAACGCCTTCGATCTCCCATTACCACTGTCTCGCGACAGCGAACAACGGTAATGGGTTTTGTGCTTACGAATTTGCTTATCCCAAGACACCAAGTAATCACCTGCTGACCTCGACTGCTTTTACTTCGCTTGGCACCCATTCTCTTACTAATGTTGTCTAACAACATTAGTAAGAGAATGGCAATTCTCTTACTAATGTAACTAATTAGCAACAAATAATACAGTCCAATGTTGTCTAACATTGGACTGTATTATTTGCATAAAAGTTGGAATTTCAATATAACGAAACTTCGATATAACGAAACAAAGTGCCGATTTCAGCGACTTCGTTATATTCTGGTTTTATAGGAAATGCCAGTCGGACACGCGGGTGGCGTTAATGCGCATAGTTATTCTCATTAATCGAGGGGGGGGGGGAGAAGGAAGGAAGCAATAAATGTCCCAAATATTGATTTTTTTTCTATCATTTTGTAGCTGCACTATGTTATCGTTCATGTATGCTTTATAGCATTTTACGGCATAATTCCATGTTTGTTTTGTTCTTGGAACTGGCTTGATTTCTTTCCGCGCCCGAATGAACAAATCCCGTTTTCTTTTTAATTAATGCATAGTCTGCACGTTTCACTCTTACTTCCAATGTGAGGTACATAATTTATAGAAACTCATTTCATCGTTGCATTGTGTTGTACAAAAGGGCCTGCCGGGAGCCCCATTGTAGCCACTCCGTAGGCCTACGGAGTGGCTACGGAGCAATGGAAGTAAGATTGAAGCCCTTGATGCGTAACAGATCAAATGACATTCGAGGTAACAGTCCCTCCAGTCTCTCCTTGCTACCGTATATCCGTAACATTCTCGCAACTGCGTCTTGCCTCCTTTGGTATACACCTGGAAACAGGCAAAGCTGCATTGAAGAAACCCTTAAAAAACGATAACTCCAAATACGAGGAACCTGCCGTCGACAGGGAACGGTGCCAGACCGAGCCTCGTGATCAACCAGGCAAGTCCGCATGGCCCATTGGAACCGCGCGAGGCACTTATGGAAGCAAAACATCGCGCCCCCAAGAGTGCGCATAAACGACATCGCAGTCAAGCAGCAATCGAAAGATTGCCGTCGTTCAGGGAAGAAAGCAAGACCTGCGCACCACGGGCGGCGTCAGGAAAAATGCCAGGCTCGGTTCACTCTTCCGTATGAGAAAGAAAGTAAACCTACGCATAGCGCCAAACTCAACGTATGCCGCACGTGGTCATTCGACTACTAGGTCCGCTGCAATGCGGACGTCAAATGCCCGCGTCGGACGCCGAAAGTGTGCAGTCAGCAAAGGTCTCGGAGCATCGCCTTGCGAGACCTTTTAATTGTTTACAGAATGCCGCCTAGACGTGTGACAAACTCGGAAAAGCTAAGTGTGAAACTGTACGCTTTTATGAATTACCCACACACAAACACACACCCTGTGTGTGTGTGTGCGTGCGTGCGTGTGTGTCGAACGGCAGGCCAGGGTACGCTTGTGCCCATTTGAACCAGTGGGTGCCTGGCGGCGGTGGGAATCGAATCCACAACCTCCTTCCTGCAGGCGAGGCGGGAGGTTGCGCACACACACGCACGCACAAACGCACACACAAACGCGCACAACGCATGCTTTGCACTCCCAAAATAAATACCAAGAAAAAAAAGACGCGGGTTTCACGACATCCGAGTCGCTGACATCCCGTTGTATATACGGCGGCAGCCCCACAGGGCGGACGAGCCACGATGCGTGCACAAAGGAAGGAAAAGGGCGTCGTGAATGCCGATTGCCTCCCGGGCGTCTCAAAAGGAACACGTGCGAATGAGACGCAGCAGGTCCCCTTTCCTCCTCCACCTCCTCCTCACCGCCACCGTCTTGACACGCCACCGCGCGACGCAGGGGCGGCTGCGGAAAAAAACGCAGGTGGTCGTGGAGGCGGCAAGCACCCATACGGAGGCGGAAGTTCGCGGCGTCGCCTCCTCGGTCACACCAGCGGGGCGTCAAAACGCCGAGCGACGACACCTCGGGCGACGAAATGATGTAAGGGGGGGGGGGGGGGGGGGGGGGACGCTGCGTTCCCTCCCCATCTTAGGCTCCGGAGCCTACATGCAAGCGCTGCTTTCAAATGTAGGCCCCCCTGTCCCAGCGTTGACTTCTCTGGTTTAGCGACAAACCTGCTAACTTCTCGGTGCCTGTAAAGCGCGATCACGGAAACGCTCGTGTGCGCCCGATGTCTAGATGTCTTGCGAGCGAATTTAGCACGAGATAATTACTGCGCTGTGCAAGGGTGCAGCACCTTGAGTGCTGTGTCTATACGTTAGAAAAAAAAAATAAGTCAAATCAAATTATGGGATTTCACGTCCCACAGGTGGCTACTACGAGAGACGCTGAAAACGAGCGACTACTCCGGTTGGATTTTGACCACTTGGAGTTTAACGCCCAAAGACTGCGCTAATTGGTTCTGAAGATTCGAAGTATAACGGCGCGACTTCTGGAACGAGGAAGGAACTGAAGAACGCTTTCGTTTGTCCTCGTTTGCTCCTTTCGTTTTATTTATTTATTTATTTATTTATTTATTTATTTATTTATTTATTTATTGCTTGTCCTCGGTCAAAGAGTCGCGCTCGTATACTTGTCACCCGGTGCTTTTTTAACGCGCACCGATGTCCTAAACTACAGGAGTGCTTTTTTTTTTTTTTTTTTCGCCCCTTATCGAAATGCAGCAGCCTCGTTCTCGGCAAAGCGACACCATAGCCATTTAGTCATCTCGGTTGGTATACACCGGCACGCAGAAGCTACAATCGTCCTATAGTGCAAGCATTGCACTTATACCCAACGTCACTTATTTACAGAAAAGAAAAAAAAAATTCCTCGTTCCGTCAAGATTACTCGGTGCTGCCGGCACGAAGTGTGCGTTCGCAACTTAGTTGCCTGCAAAGTCACTCCACGTTGCGAACAAACTAGAAAAAGAAGCTTAAACATAACAATGAAGCGAGAAAGCGCCTTCTCGGACACACCTGCTTGACGATGTCAAAAAAGGCCGGTGCGTTTGTATACGGACATACGCACAATTAAGGGTCAAAAGTTAAGAAAATAGTAGCATAACAGTTAAATGCAATAGAACTGATTCTGCCTTTTTGGCGACTCGGGTTTTTCGTCGCCGGAATGCGTTTAGCAGCCGGCCACAGTGGGAACGTCAGCAATCAGGCGTAACAGCTGGGTATCCTGCATTTCAATTTCCGTTGGCGTTTTCAATTTGTGCTGACGGCATGTCTCTCGTGCGTGGCGTGATTGTGCAATGACACCGCGCAATGCGACTGCTATACCGAGAGCGTCCACTAACGCCTGCTCCGCTGACTGAGTAATAATACACCTGAGGCCGTAGCAATGACGGCCACTCGACTTCTATGTTATATCGTATGGGAGGAGAAGGAAAAAAATCGCGTGGTAAATCACTGTTTTTAAAACGGAAAGGCACATTGTCAAAAGGTCCGAGAGGTTATAGCCTGGCGATACTGTGGTAAAAGTGAGTGAAGCAGTTATGTGTTAAAAAAAAAAAAGCTGGTGAAATTAACGAATGATAGCTTTGTGAAATACGAATAGCTTGGGTCTCTCAAATCAACTTTAAAGGTTATATATTATTTACGGCAGTCGACATCGGCACTGTAGAATGAATATTATGAGCATCCTGGAGGTAACCTGTCTATTTTACGTCCACTGCACAACGATAACGTTTATTGGAGGGCTCTCCATCGATTCGGGATATCGGCGGCGTAAAATATCACGTATTTATTGAACAAAATTGGAGTTTGCGCTTATGCAAGTCTTTATTCACGGTCCTTTGCCTATCCTTGGCGCGCAGTATACAAAACCAAAAATTGAAAAAAAAAAATACATTGATTATGGGGCTTTACGTACCAAAACCACCATCTGACCATTAGTCACGCCGTAGTGGGGGGGGGACTACGGATTAATTTCGACCACCTGGGGTTCTTTAACGTGCGCCTAAATCTGAATAAACGGGCGTTTCCGCATTTCGCCCCCATCGAAATGCGGTCACCGTGACCGGGATTCAAACCCGCGACCTCGTGCTTAGCAGCCCAACAACATGTACCCACTAAGCAACCACGGCGAGTACTGCAATAACCACGCACATTAATTTGCGTAGCTCACTGCGAATCTTCACGCTGAGCTTCATTAGTGTTATTGTTTTATTCCTCCCCCAATAGAAGCATATGTACGCACAGACTACACGCTGTGCCCGACTCCGCAACCATCTGCGCTCGAACATGAGACGGCTAAAATTACGCAACGCGCCGACGAATTAACCGAGCCCTGCAGCAGACAGCTGCCAAATCTCTCGATAACAGACCAAGCTATTATAGTGCACGGAGCCACGTGTTCACGTCGTACACGCCAAGCAGCTGCCGCCGGTAACCAGCCTTATATAAAAGCGTTCGAGTGATCGCCTTAATTAATAATCACCCGGATACCCTTCACTGAAGCTATATAGCGCACTATAAGACGCCGGTGCAAAACGTGCGGTGGGGTTACGTAATGCCTGTTTACGCATCGAAGCATATCGGGCAAGTGCGTCACCTCCTGCAGGAGTGCGCGCAACGAATACACCGAAGCGAAATCAATTTTGCGCGTTAACGGAAGTGTTCGAACCGCACACGCCTGCCGCACGCGTGCGGAAAATCGCGCATGTCGCACGCAGACGCGCAAAATTCGGTTTACACTGCTTGTGTACGGACCTATAGTGTGAAGTTAAATTTGTGCACCTGCGAGAGACACGTGCAGTTTTCCGCACGACCGCACGCGTGCGGCAGGCGTGCGGTGCGGCGGGAGCGCAAATCGAATCCCTCGGCGCCAAGTGCCAATTTCGCAGACAGCACAGGGCGGTAAGCAAAGCGACTCGAAAAGAAGGCAGCGGCTTCATCGAATTACCTCCCACTCGCCAGCGATCACGTCAGTCGAAATTGAAGCGTCCAACGATAATTCCTAGTGTACACATTTCGGGAGATATTAATCAAAACGTGCAATTCAATAAGAATTCCAGGATTTCAAGTGACAAAGCTGCATGTATACTGCGCTGCACTTTCATTGGAGGCGTTGGATTCCGAATAATCTATAAACACGCAACGAAATGTATAATGTACAGAAAAAACGTTTCTGCTTTCCGACCATGCACATCGATGTGCGGGCACCACGGCAGGGAGTCGAACCCGCGACATTGAGCTCATCCGCAAAACGCTACGGCCGCTGATAACTGCGTGGCAGGTGTTGCGCACGAGCGAACCGTTCGCGGACTGTCCCGTTATATAGTGTCCTTGGAGTTGCCGCCAAGGAGCCGATGCCGTGATGGCCCCGGCGAGCGCACCGATAGACAAAGCTGACCGCGATGACCGCCGGGCAGAGAGGCAAAGCATTGTGAAAAATGCGTCACGCAATAAGGAAGCCTAACACGCACCGCCCTGCAACCAACGAAGCGATCTCGTAAGCACACACAAAGCGAAGCGGAGAGTAGTAGCTCTTGCGACTTTATATTGAAACCGAAACCGGTCTCGCTCGACTGTTGCAAAAACGTTTCCAGCACTTTTCTCATATTACGCTGGAAAGCCGCTATATAGTCATTCTTCAAGGTCTGCAAGGCGCGTTCGTGTGGCTCGTTCACACGCACGCGTGTCACGTATAGGTGTGATCGTTCATTATTCGGTATACACGGCGACTCGGCCTGCGCCGTACCGACGGATATGGGCATATATGGCGGATTTCGGTTCACGGGCGCCGCCCATTCGGACTGTAGGACAAACATTCCTATTCGAAGCGTGCTCAACGTCTATTTCATACCCAGCAATGTCCTTGCAGGACAAGAATTGCACTTTTAAAAGCGAACCCTTTCTCTGCGAGCATCGCCTGGTTTCGTGACCGTCCCTGCGGCCTTGCTGTTTGTTCCCTTGTCGAACAGGCCAACCAATCACAGCGGAGCACGCGCGCCGCTGGGTTTCCTGCAGCACCACCAGATGGCGCTCGCCTCCGCGCATCCGCGGCCGCGTCGGCGCCCACCGCGCGAGAGAATGAAAAAAAAGAGAACCAGAAAGCTTGCCCTCTCGCATCCGCTGCTGCACGGTATAATGAGGAATTCAACGCTTCTTGCGGATAGAATGGATTCGCATTGCACTACGTATGTACTAGCATATGCCGACGCTGAAATCACGATGCGTTCAAGGCGGCCGTCGTACTCGCTATAGCAAAGTTAGCAACTCCGCTTAACAAAAGGCTCGATATAATCCGTGTGCGCCCGCGCTTGAATGTGTATGTGTGTACTCGTACTTAGACTTTTTATGCATTCACACAAAGCTTCGCTGTATATACATTCCAATTCGGTGGATCTGCTGCAATTTCTTTCCTCGTCATTTCAACCAGAAGATGAGCTACACTTCTATCGCTCTGTAATCCACAGAGTCCTCCGTTCACGCGTCTTAACGTCACACCTGTATACCGTTTATCGCTCGTTGCACGACCCTCAGCGTCTAACGCTGTCTGCTATCAGCCACATAATTTCGCACAGGTTGAATGCACCGACAGCAAACTCTTCAAGGCCCACTGAAACTAAGCCAATTACATGACAAAGTCATTCCGTACCTCTACTCTCCTGCCTGTGTAAAGGCGTTTCCCTAACACGACCTCCGGTGACACCCGAGACAATTGTTATATTCCTCATTATACCGTGCAGCAGCGGATGCGCGCGGGCAAGCTTTCTGGTTCATTTTTTTTTTTTTTCATTCCCTCGCCAGCCTTTAATATCAAGGTTCCTGGCTAACTTGTTACCACATTACGAGAGTCTCCGGCATCTATATGTACACACGACTTATCGACTTCGCGGACAATTTCGACCTGCTCGATAAACTTAGATTTTTTGACGAATCGTCGCCCTGCACACGCGGAAGAACGGAGGGGCGGGAGCGCGCGGCACAGCGTGGGCGAGTTCGCAAGAGCCGACGCTGTAGAAAGCAGGGAGGAGGGGGGGGGGGGGGGGGGGGGCTCCTACAGGACGGGTCTCTCGCTACTCAAAACAAACAGACGCGACACGGCTCGAAGACATGGCGACGACAGGCAAGATCCTAAGCAGGCGGAGTTCGAAGTCAGAAGGGGGAAGGCTGCAGGGGCGAGCCTCGAAGATGGAATTCACCACGTCACCAAGCCATAGACAGAGCACCGCGGTGCGGATGCTCGGCGGTGGATGAAAGCAGGGCGCCTCTCGGTACGGCGCTCGCGCGCGAGTGAGTGAGAAAGCGGGACATTAGCAGCTGCCGCCCTTTCTCCTCAATCTGCCTCTTCGTCCGCTATAGCCACTCGTAACTCGCATTTCCGCCTGACGCTTCTCAATTAGACGCCGCCGCCGCCGCCGCCGCGCAGTTTGCGTCGTCGCGGTAGTGCGCGAGCGCTGTTACGTGTTGCACAAGAGGAACCCGTTGAGAACGGCGCTCTCGGCCGACCCGGCCCCCTTCGCCGGTGCCCCAGAAAGGGGCCCACGTCGGCGGTCGGTGCCTCCACCGAGACACCACCAAGGCTCTCGAATTGCGGGAAAGGAATGCCACACACACATACACTGGAAAAAGGACTCGGGAAGAACTGCGAGGAACGAGTGCGAGAAGACAAGGGGGGCGGGGGAGTGAGTTGGAGTGTAGTAACCGTCGTCGACAGACCGCGTGACGTACAAGTGCACGGGCTGAGCCGAGACGCATGTCGCAAGAATGCACAGAGGGAGAGGGCCGCTCCGCAACAGAGCAGTGCACACACGCCTCGAGCCCCGACCATTCATTCATTGGGGCCGCGCGCCGCAGCAGCAGACGCGGGATGCTTGCGTCAAACGGATGAAGGAAAGGGGGGGAGGCTGGTTGTCGTGCCCATAGCGTGCATGGGGGCATATACACACGCAACCCGCGACGCAGACTAGGCGGGGTGAGCGCCGCACGGGAAACTCGCTTCCTGCATCCAGCCAGCGTAACGGAAGAACGCCGGCGAATGCACGGAGTGCATGCGCCGGTGGGCGCTGCTTCGCTCGCCACTTGCGTTGCGCGCAGCCAAAGGTCGAGAACAGGTGGTGGTAGAACTTGGCGCGGCACACGCATTCCGGGGTGTACGCGCGCAGTCCCCGAACTCGTACTGTTTCCACTCGAACGTTTCGCTACAAATTTCCGGTGGGTGCACTCGGGTATAAGCTCCACGAGTGTCAGAGAAACATTTACTGTGCGCTCCCCGCTCCACGTCCCGATGATTCGCGCCAAATTACGTGGCCGTGTCGAGCAGCTGTTTCTACGCGGGTGTAAACGTCTACCAAAGTTAGGCGCAGTGGCAGCGCCTGCTGCGCTAGCTACGCCCACCCAACGCCCCCCCCCCCCCCCCTCCCCTTCACTGTTCGTCAGTCAATCGATGTCGCCGCGCTTTCGAAACGAAGTTACACACACTCCTCCGCGGAGAAAACTGCACGCACTAGCAGACGCTTCTGGCCTACACGAAAGCTCTGCCAATTACGGCACTGCTACGTCACCTTACTGTTATGACATCTTTGGTCTGGGTAAACAGATGCTTACTAGTACTCCCACGTAACCCCTTGTCTTGAATAAAACGTCAACACACCATAGCTATAGGTAACTAAAACCGAAACTAACTGAAACCGAAACTATGGTGTGCTACGATACAAGTCTCCATATGTCACACTTTACGCGATATTTCAGAATACTACTTGGCCTAACGATGGCGAGGAGTTACGAGGTAAGAAATGCAGTACAGCCTTTACCTCAAAACGTTCCGCTAAACCCAACGGAAGTGCCCCTAAGCGTAGGCGATTCAACGCGCACGACACGCGATCATCGGGAACACGCAGCTCGTTAAGCCTACTCTGAAGGCCGCTCGGGCCCGAGGGCAATGCCCCACTGACTACCGCGTTTTCGAAAGGAAGGTTTAGAAAAGTGGGTGAAGGAGAGCGCTAACTGAGAAAAGTAAAAGCGGAGTTCACGGCTGCACAGCGCATCGACGAGCCAACGGTGACCGCGGACGTCCCACTTGCATGCTGGGTGTTTCTTGCGGGGCACCGGTGGCCGACCGCACCGTTGAACAGTCACGCGGCACTTACGCGGAGACACGCGCAGGTTGTGCAACCTGTAACGCGGGTTAAGGGAGGCGAGAAAAATCGCAGCCACCGCGCGCTATAGCGATAAAATCCACCTGTCACGATTGCCCGCGTCAAAGATAAAAAAAACCGCGCAGCATTCGGAACGTTGATACTTACTGCAGCGGTGATGAAGCGAAGTACAGCGAATGCGGAACAAACGAGCTACAGCAACAGCTATGGAGCTGTCTGAAGGTAAGCAGCCCTCTCCGCTATCGGCGAACGTAAGAAACGGGCTTGCTGCCATAGGTAACGAGCGGCAAGATTTCGTGTGAAAAGGCAGCTAGCTACATGCAGACGAAAAACGAAAGCAGGAAGTATTTCTATAGTCTCAAAACACAAACAAGACTCGTACATCTAAGAGGGAAAATAGGACAGCTTTTCCTTTACAAACTCGGAAACGCTACGCGGTAGGATCTTCCTGCCTATATAAGGGGGGTGATAGCTATAGAGTCCAAGAACCCCGGCCTCTGGAGAGCTCTCAGAGGTTTCTGTCGATGGCCGCAAATGTGACCATTGTTGGGGTATACAACCGGAATATTACTGTCCGCGGTATAGACAGTTTTCATTGACACGCCAACGCATCCGGGGTATACTATATATCACGCCGAGAAGCCGCGTAAACAAGTAATAGCACGACCACACTACCGGCGCGTCTCGCACCGATTTGCAATTTGATAACAGTGGTAATCCAATGTACGGACAGCTGATATATGGTGCACTGACGTCATCGTGGACGCCATGTTTGGGTACTACAGCACGGTGAAAAGCTGCGCTCGTGACTTCACGTGAAAGCTATCCATATAGTACTAGCCTACGGAATCAGCCGCTCGTTGCCAACTACACCCGACGATAACGCGTGCTCCACTAAGTCATTGTTCCAGCTACATCCCTTTTCTCTTTCACACATGACTAAATGTACATAGATAGCACCACAGGCCGTTTACATGAATGTTCATAGCGCATAGAGCACAAACGCGGCATAGCAGCGAGTCGTGTTGGGTGGGCCATTCGTGGCTTGCAGCACCAAATACCAGCACATTCCTTAATCGCTTAGGCTTACTTTTCACATTTCTGCAGTAGCAGGGCGGCTATTCGGCAGCTTCTTTTAGCATGTTCACAACGATTAATAAACAACGAATCGTTTCTTTTTCTACTGCCTCGATTGGACAAAGTACTAAGCAAACGAAAGGCTGCAACAAAGTTACAAAAGTGTTCGCAGAGTATTGCTTCAGATGCAGCGACCCCCGACTCAAGAAAAGCTCAGACTTTACTAAACGAGAAGCCCGAGGCTTTCTCTCGACACTTGCAACCGTGTTATGACATCGCCGCCGCGGAATATAACAGTCCCGCCTCAATGCCACCAGAGTGGTAACACGCAAGAGGAAGGTTACACAACCGGAGGCCAACTTACAAACCGTTGGCATCCGCGGCAAACAAAGAAACACAAAACGAAGAGACCGCAAAGTTGCGTAATCCGCACCGAGCAAAGCTGGTTCACCCCGAGGCATGTAACCCTCGCCTCCATCGCGGTACCCGCCGCGGAATGGACTGCGTACACATTTAAGCGATCGCCGAGTCACCCACAGGAGGAACACGGCCACGTGCAATAAAGGTCAGCCGTCGGAACATGTTTGGCGGGGTTCGAAGATATCGCTTAGGGCAATTGCGCAGCGATTGTAGTAACGCTCAGGATTGCTCACCCAACCTGATAGTGATCTGCGCAGGCTTTATAAACTACAGTCGAACCCGGATACATCGAACCCATATATAAGGAATTATTGTGTATAACGAACAGCAGAAAAATCCCCTCGAAATTTTTTGTATATGGTTTTTTTTTTTAATTTTATATAACGAATTACCTATATATCGAACTTTCTTGCGATCCCCTTCAAAGTCAAGATATCCGGGTTGGACTGCATTTCAAACCGGCCGAAAGCGAAATAAACACCGAGCGGTGCACGGTGACGGAGTGTGCATATATAACCTGACTAACACTTCCATCTGATTCAGCGTAATACGGGGGAGGGGGGGGGGGGGGGGGGGGTAGGTGATGCAGCCAGTGTTGCAGCTCATATTGCTCCGTGCCGGAGAAACGTGGTGGAGTGCGTGAGGGCGAGGTCACGCATGCATGATCGCGTTTGGCCGTTGCCGGCGCAACGCTCGAAACCCAGACCAACGACGGCCGATGCATCTACCATGTGTAAGTACGGGCAGCTGCGTCTTTGGGCCGGTGTACTGCGCGCGGATCGGCGCACTCCTTCGCCAATGTCCACGTCGGACTAACCCACGACTGGCACAGCTGGGTTTAGATTGACTTCGCGTTCCGCTTAGCGTACACACAAGCCCCGCGCACGGGTCCCAGCAAGACTCAAAAGAGTTTGGGTTATCGCGGTATATACACAGCAACATTATGGCGTATACGAATGCCGCTGGCGCTCCCAAAATCAACGCTACCTAATGAAGAGAGCCTTACTGATGGAATTGGTGCCCCAAATCGATACTGTGACTATATACATACGTGCGTGTGGGAAACTCCGTATAGCGAAGGAATCTGGATTAGTTTTTTTTTTTTTTTTTTTGGTAGCCGAGAGCGGAGGGGAGATATAGATTGATGTAATCTATAGGCAACGTACTCTTTCTATCTCGAAGCAAGACGCTAATTAGACGTCTGCTGCCGCAACTGCTTTTTTTTTTTTTTCTACACTGATCTTCCGGCTAGAGGGACGAGTGGTCTGGTCTGTGCAGTACTCCGCAAACATTATAGTTAACATTATCTCGATAAACGGGGCAGAACGGGCGTTTTTTTTTTTTTTCCCCTCTCCGAGCGCATTCAGTCACTGGCCGGAAAAGCGAGCCGCCGCATGCAAACCACTCCGTGCTCTCTTAATCTCGCCCGTCACGAGCTCGTGACGAGTGACGGGCGGCCATGTTTGGAACGCGGCCCGACGTCGCATGCAGTCAACGTGCCCCAGCCGATGCAGGGGGCGTGCGTTCTGTAGACGCTCACAAATGTGTCTGCTGCATAAAAAAAAGTAAAGGCTGTGGATACCTCCTCACACGTATTTTGTTTGTGTCACGAGTATCAACAAACGATCTCGCCGATTTTTTTTTTTTTTTTTCCACGAAACAGCCGTCCGTGCTACTCGGGTAGCGTATAGCACATATAGAGGGCTGCGGATAAATTCTTACTGCCCGAGTGGGTACGGCGAAGAAGGCGCACCTGAACGAATATAATTTTTTTAAAACATTTTTGAATCGGCATTCCACACCCATCGGTACGAGACTTCCGCGCCCAGGAAACCAACCCACGACCTCGTGTTCTGCAACGAAGCCAACTACCATGCGGTGTGACTCTACCGAAGTCAGCCCATTTTGAATCCCGATACGATGCAATTAACGTACACCGTGTCTTAACGTGTGCGTATGTTCATTGCACATATAGTCGAGGGCGTCGAAAATATCTTTTATGTGTGTGTGTGGCAATGAAGAGAAAGCTACGGGGGCGGAGCTTTTGCACGCGTGTTACTGCGCGAAGTATTCAGGCAGCGTCTGAAAAACGCCTTTTAATTGGTTTCTCGGTGCAGACAACTGAATCGGCTATAGCGTCCACGTGTGGCGGCATTTGTCCAAGCGCAGAAGAGAAGAGCAAGAAAAAAAAAGTCAAATTTAACACCCCGTGATCTATATTTGTCTTATTTTGATGTTGTAAATGACGCGTTTACGTCATCTCTTCCCCAGTTTAGTTAAGCCTAACGCGGATGAGAATGCGGGACTTTTTTTTTTTTTTTTTTCCGGAGCGTTCTCACACTTGTGCGTGATTTGCCTCCGTAGCTTTCCCTTCACTGCCACACAAAGTTGCCCGCAAGTATACATTGGAACGAAGCTTCCCGACTCTAAGCTTCACTGCTGATCGAGTGTGTAGACATGCCAATTCGCAAAATCCCTGGAAGCCACCGACTGACGACGTCATCACGTGACGTAGTGCTGCGACGAAGAGGCTTACGGACAGAGCTAGACACGTGCAACATCCAATCGCATTTCACCGCCCGTTCTGAAATAAAGTTATATCTAGAACAGGTGCCGGCATCAGGATGTCTGGCACGCCTTCAGGCGTGGAATTGCTGCAGTTTAGCACTTGCAACGCGTTGCCCAAATACGGTTGATTAAATCTTCTGAATAGTTAAACAGCTAATCGGCGCATATTACGTAATTTCTGGTGTCGCACTTGCGAAAGACATGCTGTTGCCGAAATACTTTTTTTCTGTTCTGAATTGTCACTACGATTTTTTTTTTATTTGCCTCTGCTGGGATGCGGTATGAACGCCCTCAAACGCACAAACATTCCATGACCTCGCGACGAAAATCGGTCGCGTATTAAAATGCAGATCCATAGGGCTGTTAAGTCAGCGGAAAAGAAAGAAAATTCGGAGACCAGACGCCGCAGATGAGAAGCACGGCAATTGCTGTCAATCGTGGGGAGCCAGAAGGCTTTTTGTAAATATGAAAAGAAAAGGTCACGCTTGCGTCAACGATCGCCGACAATATAACGCGACTCCACGGAAGCAATGGCCGAAAAGCTGAATAACCACCACGTGACAGTAAAAGACAAGAACGGATGCCCGTTTCTGAATGCGTACCGATATATCATGCCAGACAGCAACGACACAATCTGCGCTAAATTGGCCTCCTCGCCGACTTGCTCAAGCATCGATGGGGACGAGGCAATGGCCACAAAAGAACGGGCGATCAGCGGATGCGTGCGGGCTTTTTTTTTTTTTTTTTTTTTTTTCTTAGGGGGGGGGGGGGGTGTATGTGTGCTCTTCCATGTTACGCGTTGGGGACAGAACCGCGGGGACGAAAACGGGAATCGACAGTCATTAGATTGGCAACGAAGAGGGCCGGTGACGTCACGCTTTGACGGTACCGTTACATGCTTATAGGAAGCGTTAGATCAGTAGCATAAAGGGGCGGGGGAGAGAGATTGAAGGCATTCTTGAGTCTGCCGACAAGAGAATGCGCAGAGGGGATCTAGGCTGCGAGGGGGGCGTCAAACATATGACGTCATGTTCACAATCCCCCCCAATAAAAGCAAAAAAAGGGGCGCGACCGACACCCCTGAAAAACCGCGTTTGAGCTCTTTGCGCTTAGTGGGAAACTGAACATGAGCGGCGAAAACGCCCCCGAGAAAGCGCAACGTGCAGCGAGAACCTGCCCGAGTTAAACATCGAGAACCGGTAGGCGACAACGGTTCGCGCGCCGAGACGTTAAAAAACAGGTTCGCCCCTGCGTGGTGGTGCCTATTGTCGGCGGAAAGAGAGCAGCACACAGCGTCGGGCGCCCGGAACGATGACCAGCTTAAACGACGACGGAGGGCAATGCAGCAGCCCGCCCAAGCAACCGGCAAAAAAATGCCAGGCGACGCGGCATAGCAAGATCGCGTGACACGCCTACCCGCGGCCGTCTCCATCGCAGATGGAGTGGCTGAATCGAAGTATTCGCTGCAGCGCCTCGAAAGGAAAAGAAAAAAATACCGGCGCAAAATGAAGCCGGCAAGTAAGCAAACGCCGTTTCTTTCGCGGTCGACAAACGTAGTTTTGCGAAGCAGCAGCCTCGGATTTTAATTATTCCCGTCTTTTTGACCCCATGACAGGGACGAAATCTGGCTTTCCGGCCGAACACCGGTTGTAGTATGGCAGCTACCGCCGGGAGATTCAGGAAAGGAAAAAGCCACGTGAGAGGACGCCGGCAGATGGGTGGTGGCGTGATACGACGGCGCGCCGCCGCTATATTCGAAAACGCGGTAGTGGCCGCGATCGATGATGATGTCCGAAGAAAACGAGAGAAGTAAACGAAGCGTCCGCCGCCGCAAATATTTCTGCGTTCGCGCAATTTCTTTTTGATTCTGCACGCACGTGCATGCAAGGTGGTGGCCGCGTCCCGATCTAAAAAAGAAGAAAACTCACCGAGCGCCTTGAGGAACTCGTCGAAGTTCTCGCTCTCGGAGAGCTTCCACTTGCCGACGAAAGCTGCTGCCATGGCTCTAGCTACGGTGGGTCGGTGCTGTAGGCTGAGACGCTGACGGAGGTGCGGCTACGAGCTGTCTGCGCGGGCCGGGGCTGAAGTGAACTTGCGATGACGGCTTCGCCGGTCTTGTGTGTCTCGAGACTCGCTCAGCTCGGTAGACGGAGAGGCGGGTGGAGAGAGACGCGTGCAATTGGAAGGGAGAGAGAGAGAAAGCGAAAGGGCGCTGAACAAATCACACACAGCACGCGAGGAAGAGGAGCGATGCCGCGATCCCGCGCAGCTCTCCTCCTCCCGGTTTCTTCAGCATCGCTCGTTCTTTAACGCCCTCCTCCGCGTTTTCACCCTTTCAAGTCTAGAGCGCGCGTTTGCCCGTGTGTGACAAACAGCAACTGTAGCCAGAGGCACGTGGGGGGAACAGTGCATCCACCCGGGCGTTTTGGGCAAAAATTTCCGGAGCAAGGTTCGAGTGGCTGATGCGTTAATTATCTTTGGTCATTGCTTTAGTTGATGAGTAAGAGCCGCGCGCGAGAGAAGAACGTAGTGAACGATGGAGGAGCGCTCGACGCGCCGCGCCGGACGCCACACGAAGGAATAGTTTTTTTGCAAATAATCACAATGTGTAACGTATTTTGCCGGTAATTGTTGTAGTTCTCACTGTCTCAACTCTCCGTTATTAAGAAAAATAGGTAATTTGTTTTTCTTCGTCAGCGAGCTTTCTTGTATCGCCACCAGGGGGTCTTTTGTCGGGGCGCGTTTCTGTTTTGTTGTTTTTCCTTGGCTCGTTCGCGAATGCTTACGCTGGTTCGAGGTACTTGCATCGCGATCTGCTAAATATTGTCCAACGGTAAGAGTGGCTTTCGTATAAAGAACATCCAAGTATTATATGAGTAATTAGCCTTATGCGGTGCAGTGTATATGCCAATCATGGGCCTAAATCTTTAGCAGCCAGCCAAAAACTGCACGGGAGTTTAGGGCGTTAGGCCTAGCAATGTTACAAGCAGTAGCGCATACGATGGTTTGTTGCAGCCACTGTAGTTTAATGAGCTTGAACGTTCATTATTTCAAGTTGCACGCGCGTGTTTTTTTCTTTTTCGCAGATGACACGCAACTCGCCGACGAGGTCCGACAGAACTCCACCGAGCTCCTACAGCCGGACGGTAGGCCTCACTCCTAAAACGGAGCCTAGTTTCTTCCGATTCTCTTTGTGCTTGCAAAAACAAACTGTCTGATCTTTTACGATGTTTGCCCTGTCGCAATCGACATGTTATGATGTGTGATTGTCGTGATTTTGTGAATATGCGTGCGTAAATGCCATAGTACCCTAGCTAACAATAAAGCGACAGGGATCAATGTTTACTAGCGAAGCAGCCACTTATCGCAGGGAAATTGAGATAACACCAGCGTTCAGCTGTGTTCTGTCTTGCATTGAGAACCACAGAAAAAAAAAACAAGGAAGAAAAAACTACCTAATTTTGTGTAAAGTGGATCGGGCTTTCGAACAGCTGTTGCGCGTAGTGGTGATTCTCCCGTCGCAATGTAATCGGGCTTTCCCGAAGTGCAAGGCTTTAAGCCGCGTAGCTCTGTTGATAAGAGAGTCAGGATTTACGAACCGTGCTAAATGAATTTAGAGAAAAAGCAATGAGCCGTTCGTGATGTTCACTTTCCCGCGGTATTAACACGTCTTGTATGACCATTGCTACCCAAGAAACATCTTGAGATTGGCACCGTCATACTGTCGACCACAGGCGGATGACACCCTCCCAGCCTAGCGGGGCGAAGGTACGTAACGCCATTCACGGTAAACAGTCTGTCATTCTTGTCTCTTTTAGAGTGCCCTATTTGACGCCTGATGTCTCCCTCCCGTAGACGTAGCCTTTGTTCATTCCCCCCTCGCTGAGATTAAAAAGCAAAAAAAAAAAGAAAAAACAAACTGCAAAGTCTGCAGTGGCGAAGTAGTAAAATAGTGTAGTTTAGGAGCTTAATTAAGCCTTGTTGGCATTTAATGGACTTACATTTGCATGTAATTTGCAGCCGCACACTTTGTTGTGCTGGTAGTGCTTAGAAAAATGTGCACTGCTTCTTTGAATTATGCAGGCACTAAGTATTTGTCTAGAGGCAAGTAGGGCAGTCGACTTTCAAATTTGCAAGTTCTTTTTTCTTACCAGAAAAAAAAAAAGGAGTGGGGGGGACAAAGCATGTTGTCTTGTATTCAGCATAGGGTTGCCAATTCGCATTTGCAGAAGTCGTGGTAGTGGGTGGGGAATGTTTCGTGGGGAAATGCAGTGATTAAACCTCGTGTACTTTTGTTGGTTGGTGGTGGAATTGCATTTAAAGCAACATTTCACTTGTCTATTTGCTGCCTGCAGTACGTCATTACATGATCCTTCCTCATGTGCCACATCTGACATTGATGTTCGCCATGGCTTTTAAAAACTGCGTCATCTGGCATTCAACAGGAATGAGATTCCCTTTGTATCCTGGCCAGGTTTTCTTGGTCGTAACCTTTTATGCTGGAATGCCACCGACGACACCTAAAGTAACAAAATAGGCGAAATTGAGCACATTTGGGCTAATGAAAGCCATGCATCCTAGTTTTGTTTAAGAAACGTGCAGCTGTAAAGTGTTCTTGTGGTCTTAGTACGTGATAGAGGACGATCCCCAGAGGGCCACATCAGTGTCAGGGCCGTGGGGTTCTTGATAAAATGCAGCAAAGTCTAGCAAAATCGAAGATAGTTGGCAGCCTTAATCCAGTTTGAATTGGCTGCGTGTGGACACTGCCCTTCGGTTGCTTGCCTTGTATGTAGCAAAATCATGAGCAGATGTGTGAACCTTGAAGCTCTTGATAACAGAACCAGAGATCACAAAGTAGGCCTGGCTTTAATTGGAATAGTAATGCCTCAGTCATTTATTGGCTTTGGCAAAGGGCTATATGAGACTATCCATTTAAAGGTTGTGGTGCAGTAGCTAGGTGCAAGTTCTGTGAAACTTATCCAATATGAATTCAGTTGGCAATTTTTTCTTTATCTGCTTTCACACATCACTGCGAAATTGTGCTTTAGGAATATATTCACCTTGTAATTAGACATCCTCCAACGTTCATGAAATATTGGCATTGATGTGGCAGCTATAGAATGGATTGCAGGATTAAACTTTATTCTTAGCACGGAACCGAACTTCACCTTTGTTACGTTGCCTCTTTGCGAAATGTATATGAATGTCTGCAAGGATTTGTCCGCAGCTGTGCAAACACGCTAGACATATCCAAGAATTCCTGAAAGAATCCAACTGTTCTCAGCACAGTTAAAACTCAATAAAAATTGTGCATTGTTCTTCAGCAGCACAAGTCACCTAAAGTAAGGTTCAAGCTGCTCTTTTCAAGCAGTCTTTACGGTTTTCTTTGTAGCAGTCTTGACAGATGGCAAGTACCAGGCTTCATTGATATGTGCTGTCGTGTCTTTTCCTTCCTCACGTCCCGTCTTCGCGCTGTTGCGAGAGTGGACCATCACCAGCTCGCCCAACTTTGCTGCAAACCTCGCTTCAAGTGCAGGTCATCACTACATTGCAAAGTTTTCTAGTTTCATGTTTCACTCCTTGATACAGACCTTTCGGTGCAATAATCCCAAAGAATCGCATTAAGTGCCTCATTTGACAAATTCAATCCCTGTTTTTTCTACCTTTCTGCACATCATTGGGCCCAGGGAACCCATAGTGACACACGCCCGCCTTTATCCCCCATATTAGATGTTTCTCTTTCTCAGGATACCGACAACTCAAGGCATGGCGCCAGCCGTCGCCGGAGCAGTTCAAGGAGCCGCAGCCGATCCAGAAGTCGTAGCCGGGACCATCGCAGCAGCGCTAGGGGCAGTGGAAGTCATCGGTCCCATAAGCGTCGTGGCGACCGTAGTCGCAGCCGGGAGCGTTCCCACCGTCGAGACCGGAGCCGGGAGCGTTCGCGAAGCCACCGGAAGAGCCGTAGTCGCAGCGGAAGCCGGAGCCGGAGGGAAGTCCCAAAGAGGTCCTCGGCGGAGAGGTTGCAAGTGGAGATCGGACCACCTGCCCCCCCAGCAAGCAGCATGGCTGCAAGGGCTTTTCTGGCAGTCACAGCATGTGAGTGTTGAGGAATTAGAGTGTCGATTTGTGTGTGGCCTGGGTGAAGACGCTTAGGCTTGGCAGAAGCCTAGCCATGGGGTGCCTTGCTAAAGTTGTACTATAATAAAGCTAGACTGTTAGAACTTCCTCCTTGAAAGCCTCGCAATGTTTGTCTTAAAGCCATGAGATGATTTAGTTGCTGAAGTAAATTCTGACCTTGGTATATTTTCATGTCATCTGCGACGAACTGGGTGCTTTTATGTACCTGCCCTGTGCTGCGCCAGTTCCCTTAGATGCCATGCATAACCAGGCACTAGTGTTGGCTTTAAGCCAGAGTCTTGCTTGGAGAGGGCACCACAGTCCCGCAAATATTCACAGGGGGCACTGTGAATAGGCATCACCGATGTGTTCTCGTTGTACAGGTTGGTGTGACTGAAATGCATTTTAACATAAAAATGCAGTGCAATAAACTTAATATCAGTGGTTGACATGAATTTGCTTACTATGAGTGGGACTGTATACTGCACTTTCACAATCGCAGTGTGAGCCTTCACCCACATCGACGTCATTTTCTTGCTTGCGGAAGCTCTGTTCGTGGTGATTGTGTCACTTTTTTGGGGGGCTTCTTGAAATGCTACTTTGTCAATTATATTTGAATTTAGTGTCCTCTTAAGTCAGTGCTCCCAGTCTTGCGCCAAACGAGATTTCTTGCTCCATCCTGGGGGATAAAACGAGAAATGTTAGGCGTAGCGTAAAGACGTAGGAAGGAAGGCAGTGGTGTTGATGAGAGCAAACAGGGGTAGATGACATGCTTGTTGACATTGCAAGGAAAAAAAAAATGGAGTTAGGCAGACCATGTAATGGGGGCGTAGGGCAGATAACTGGTGGTCTATTAGAGTTGCAGAATGGGTGCCAAGAGAAGGGAAGCGCAGTCGGGGGCGGTAGAGGACTAGGTGGTGTGATGAAATTGGGAGACTTGCTGGTTATCAGACAGGGCCAGCTGGTGCAAGACTGGGGTAATTGGAGATTGATGGAGAGGCCTTCATCTTGCAGTGGACATACCGTGTTTATTCAAATATAAGGCGACAGTTTTTCGCGGAATCCTTAGCTTTGGTCACCCCGCGCCTTATACGTGAATTTTTGCCTTTAGGTGTGGCTTCATGGCTGATCGAATTTCGCCTTATAGTGTGGCTATACAGCAGCCCATTATAGCCACATTACTACAGTAGAACCCCGCTTATGCGTTTTTCACGGGACCGTAAAAAAAACCCGTAAGAACTGGGAAACAGGAAAAATTGAGAAATAGGAGTAGTGTTGAACTGCACACAATATTATTTTAATTATTACGTGTGAAAAAAAAACTCGTAGTTTCGCCCGACAGCGGAAGTATCGATTGCGATAGCAAATTAGTAGACAGCTATACAAAGTAAGTATAGTAGTTTTATCGTCCGTAAAAACTTGGAAACATTCGCTTAGGAACTGAATTAACAGTAGGCCTCGCCATGCTTGGTCCCAGTGCACACAAGCCAACCTGAACAAATCACACCCGACGTCCTTCGAGTGCAACAGAAGAAGGCGCGCTTCCTCCCTGCTTTTCTTTCTTTCGCGTGCAATATTTAGACGCGGTGGCCGGCTCCCGTCGCACATACAGCATAAGGCGCGCGGCGACGGCGTTATTGTCCTTGGACTTAATACGGAACATGTATGAGCCAAACAAAACCAATTTTAGGGCCGCAACGCGTCTTAGACACCATCTTTAGATAGCAAATACAGATCTTAAGGGCCATACTTTTGCTGGCGGAAACCGAAAATATGTCATAAGTGTCGCCCCCAGCACTTTGAGCGGCCAATGCCATCGTCAAGCCAAGCGACATGAAAAGTCCAAATGGCCGCTCGGGCCGGCGCGGGGTGGCAGTTCGCAACGTATGATGCGGGAATGGTCCCACACTTGCAACGTAACAGCGGGGTGGGGTTACCAGTGCATTGGGTTCTATGGGAGCTGTGCCGGGACCGGCCGAAAACAGTGTAACAGCTGGGAAAACGCAGCACCTGGGAACGTAACAGCGGGGTTCTACTGTATAAGACGAAATTTGCGCTGTCATGAAGCCATATCTAAAGGCAAAATTTACATACAACCCAGATTTTGCGTGTTGAAGCTTCCTTCCCACCCTATTTCATGGTTGCCGTTTTGTGTTTTGCTTGTTTTAGTACAGTAAAACCTCAATAATTCGGATTTCACAGGACCGGAAAAAAATGTCTGAATTAACTGAATGTCGAATTATCGTTGGTATCAAGAAAAAAATAAACATGCTTACTACGTCTACACGCTCTTATTTACTCAATGAATCAGCAAACTCTGTTTCTATTTTGCAAGAACGCAATGCAGTTTCTCGCCATCTCGTGACTGATTAGCGCTCGCAGCGGCGAAAGTCTCGCGACTTCCCTCACAGTGCGCGTCTTCACCTGAGACACGGTTTTCAATACCGCACGCACATCGCGATTATTTTTTCGCCAATGTCGCCGGATCGCCGCCCATCGTGATGTAGACTGTGCTCTTCATCCGCGGCCGCTGTCAACGCGATCATGCACGGCGACCTTGTGGTTCTGAAGGCGCGCGGCCGACGCACGCACTGAGCGTAAACGAAACTACTTTTTGCCACAACCGCTGCGGACGAAACCGTGGTCGCTATCAACGCGATCATAGATGGCGACTACGCAGTCATGAAGGCACGCGGCCAACGAGGTGCTATGCACAAACGCAAGAACGTTTTAAAGGCTCAAATGGGCCCGAAGCATTCCGGCGTTGCTGTCATTCCCATACGATTTCCACTGATGCGAACTCTGTCACTTCATTTCAGTGGACGCAAACGTTATGGCTCGTTTGCTGCACTCGCAGAGCTCCAAGAGTTGTCAGAGTTAACCGATGTGTGGCCAAATACGTCCAAATTAACGAGAGGTTCACTGCATTAAATAATGCATACACCTGCCGGGACCAAAGGACGCATCCGAATTAACAAGGTTTTGCTGTAGTTCAGTATTTCAGCCAATCCCTGCCGAGTCTGAATAATTCGTGGGCTACTCATATCGCGCACACTTCAGTTTGTTTTTCTTGGGTCCCCCAAATGCACCCTCGCCTTGTAATTGTGAGTGCCTAACGCTCGAATAAATACGGTAAATGGACTGAAGATTATGATTGCAACGTGAGCCTGGTTTCTTTGCACGCTGGTGTTGACACATTGATCTCATTTGTTGTGCAGCGGCTGCGACAGTGTCCCAGCAGGCACCTACCATGAGCGTGGGTGCTGCCACCCTTTCTTCAGCCTCGGCAATGCCACCCGGCGTGTCGGCCGCTCTAGCAGCTGCCAGGGCGGCGGCTGTGCGCTCTGGCCTGATGCCTCTTGAAGCACTCAATGCCCCCCCGCCACAGATTTCCAACTCGCTGCCCAGGTATGGCAGTTCCTTGCTCTCGGTTGGTTTGTGTAGTGAAGCCTTGGGTTCAACAAGGGCAACCGTAGGTGATGTCTGAAATGTGGAGGTCATGACACGTTTTCGGCTCTGCAACTGCTTTTGGCCCCTGCAGCCAGTCAAACCAAGGCCTTTGAAATATAGTCCTGTTACTTGGAGGAAGCTGTTGCTGGTGCTTGGATTTGAGAACAGTCGACATTCATTACATTGGACCGTGATGCAGTCATTGTTCGATTTTTCAGACATGCTCAATAATACAGACTCCTTTGCGGCACTGTCACGTGCCCCATAGAGTCAATGTATAAAAATGTTTGTAATTTTGGATGTTCATATCTTCTGATTTACGTGTACTTTTTACCGTACTTTTTAACCCTAACCGCAGGTCCAACGTGGCATCCATCATAGCCATTTTAATTATCTTGCATGCTGATCCGCTAGCCATAGCCAGCCATAGCACCACGGCCACTACAGTCGAACCCACTTTATAACAATATTCACGAGCCACGGAAATTCCATTGTTATAACCGATACTTGTAATAACAGGGTTGCATGAAAAAAATCAAAATAAGGGCATGGCAGAGAGCTGTTATGAGGAAACTCTAAGGGAGGGGAGGCCAGTGCCTCTCCCCACTACCTTCCTCCGTCCGGCTGCTGATTGTGTTGACTCGTTTAACTATTCAACTATGCTTCTCCCGCATGTAATAAGCTGTGGCTGTCAGCGTTAAAGAATGGCACGGCTATAACTGCAAAGCAGGGTCACTGGCGGCAAGCGACATGCGGTCTCTGCCGAGGCATCCCTTTGCTGGCCTCAACAGGGGCCTGTTAAAAAATGCGTGAAGGTTGCCGCGGCAGCCTTTCAGCTTCACTTCTCATTGGCAATGTCGGCAAACTGGCAGTGTTTGCCAACATCTTTCTCTCTCGAAGGTACCTCGCGAAAACGAAGCCCCAGAGGGGCTGAAGCAGGGCCTCCTGCGCGGACAACATTGAGGCAGCCCGCTCTATCGCGTTATCGCTGCCGTCGCTATACGATGCAAGCCCGTTCGGGATGATTGCCTTGTCGTTTAGTTTCCTTAGTTTAGTTCCTTAGCACTTAGTTTCCAAATCTTAAGCCCTGGCAACGTCGTGCAGCGCCGACGTTGCTGTGGTGATCAGCGGGCGGATCAGCCATCTTCGGTTCTGGCGGCGAGTCAAACGAGGCTGAGAAACCACGCGGCCCGGAACGATTTATAGTGGTGTCACAGCACCACTTTTCATTGCGATGAAGCTCGATCTGGATCGAAATTCTCGACTGCGATTGGCTCCCTCGCACAGCTTGTGCAAAGGAGTCAAAAGTGCGCTGTGCGACACCCGTATTAATCCGTCGGCAGAACTGCGCAGTATAAGCAGCCACCAAGCAATCGCAGTTAGCGTAGTGCATTCGTGTTCAGAGAAGTGGAAGGGCGACGGGAGAAAGGCTTGAAAACAGTGCGCGGCAGTGTGCAGCTGCTCAAATATCTTTTTTATTTTTCCTTTTCAAGGATTTTGCATTCCATTCTCTTTCGGCACGGACACACAGTAGTAGCCAGACTTCATCGTTATAACCGATAATGCCGCATGGGGCATTGTAGTAAGTGGGTTATTTCACCATAGAAAACATACAAAAGTTGATGGTGCAGCAGCTGCTCATTATTATAATCGACATGTTGTTAAAAGCGGTATCGTTATAAGCGAGTTCGACTGTATATTGTATCAAAACCTCAAACCAGCGCACTATCGCATTCCAGATTGCTGGCAGCCGTAGCTATGGTCATAACCTTTTGTCTTTATCCACATCTTTGGTTAGCTTTGGGATAGGTCGTGTGATCGCGTTGTGCTGCTGTGCACTTTCTTTGCCGTTCGCTAAGAAGCTTCCTGCTGTTTGGTGCTGTGCTTTTCATGGAGCGGATTTGCCGCTGACAGCGCTGGCGCTGACTACACCTTCGTCTTCTAAGCGCACAAAGCCCTGACATAGGCTGATGATAGAAAAGAAAGCTGCCATCATCAAGCAACCTGAAAGTGGCTGGTCACAAGCGGACATGGCCAAGGACTTTGGAATTTCATGAAAAACAAGTTGAAGATCTTGGAAGTGGCCAGAAAGTTGACCGGTGCTCAAAAAAAAGAATGCGAGTCAGGGTGTTTGCCTGAAGCCTAAGGGAGGATGCGACTCTCGCATCACGAAAAATGGCCAAAGAATTTACTTTTTGAAAATCACATATTCAGTTTCGATAACTTTCCTACCTGATTTATAAATATCATCACTAAAAACCACGTAGAAGTGTTCTAAAAAATTTGTTGTATCAGCCAAGGTGGCAAAAAATCTTGAGAAAATCACAAAAGAACGCTTTTCAAGCTACAATATCTCCGGAATGGCGCAACTGAGCGCCATCATCTTGGTCTTGTCAGAAAGCGCATCCCTTTGTCTTCAAATTTGCCACTTACGCTATCTCCTCCATACAGAAACAAACGCAGAAAAACCAAATACAGTGTAGACCGCTTATAACGTAAGTCGCCGGAGTCGCGAATATCCGCACCATAAGCGGTACCGCACTATAACCAAAGCAACAATTTTTAAGGCCCGCACATATGCAAAACATGTGCACCGAGCCGCCACGCATATGCGACAGTCGAGGAATGCGGCTAGAACGTTTGCATTCAATGTACAGTCAAATCTCGTTAATTCGAACCAATAACGCGGCGGCGCCTCCGACCGGCATTTTAAAAAAACGCGGCGGACATTTCACCCTCTCTCAAATGGTAAGGTCGCCGATTCTGCGTTGCGCCGGAACATGCGTGTACGTGCCGACGTCTCAGCCACTTGTAGAAAATGGCAGTGAACCGTTCTTTCTTCTTTATGCTTACTCTACTTTCTAGTCACGTGTTGACCTTGCATGTCGCGGCTACAGCGCAGAGGGAAGCAGCGGCGCTGTTCCAGGCCGGCCAATGAAACTACCCACGCCGGCAAACACCCGCTTCCCGATAATGGCAGAAAACGAAACTTCGGGGAGCTGGCGCCGGGCCGGCTGTAGCGGCGGCGCCTGCACGGCGACGGGGGCACACGGTGACAGTCGAAAGTGAGGGAGCTACGAGGGAGGGCGAGGGGAGCCACCGAAGCGGCGGAGTTGCCAAGGCGAAATCCGCTTCCCTGCCGCCCTCCTCCCTCACATTCCACGGTCTCCGCGTGCGTCCTTCGCCGTGCTGGCGCCCCCCGCTCGCTCGCTCGCTGAAGTTTCGTTTACTGCCGTTATCGTGAAGCGAGCGTTGGCCGTTTCGTGGCCCTCGCTCGCTATGCACGCCGTGATATTTCACGACTCGACTCGCACTCAAGATTCTGGTTTCAGCCGTGGTTCGTTCGCACCACGTGCCCTTCTCCTCCACTTCGACTCTTTCTTCCTTAATCACTCCTTGGAGCGCCCGTTTGAGGGGAGCGTTCGCCGTCTCCGCTGACTTCCGTACTCCCAGGCAGCCGCACTGTAACCAGTATTTCGTTTCCCGCAACTGCACTATAAGCGATACGTGTATACATGGAGTATACACGTATCGGGAGCCTGAAACGGGAGCCTAACGGGAGCCTGAAAAGACCGCACTATATCCGGTCCTGCACTATAAGCGGTTACGTTATAAGTGGTCTATACTGTAATTGGAGGTCTTTCCGGAGTCTCCGATTAGCCGCGCCCGCCACGTGAATCCAGCGCAGTTCACCATTGGTCCTGTGCTCGCTCCGTGAGGGCGTCGTCTGCTCAGCTCATTGCGGTCTCCTCGTGAGCTCTGGACAGTTTCCGTAATCTTGACGAGTGTCAAAACAGCCGCTATGCGGACATTGCAGTAGCGTAGTCGATCCCGCTTTTTGTGACGTCTCAGACCAGCAGCTAAGCATTCCGAGCATCGCCGATGCAGACTTTTCGACCAAGCTTCTGGCACGGAATCCTCGGGACACGCGGCTAAGCCTTTCGTGTGTAGGCGTCTCCGACTCTGCGATCAAGCAGATCGCACGCGGACTTCTTGGACCCTTGCCTAAGCATTTCGTGCATCGGCGCCTCCGACTGCGCGACTAAGCACATCGAGCGTCGACTCCTCGAGCCCGTGGCTAGGCACTTCGCGCGTCGGCACCTCGGGCGCCGACTCCTCGAACCTGCGACCAGGCATTTCGCGCGGCGGCACCTTGGACTGCGTGACTGAGCTCGTCGAGCGTCTATTCCTCGGACCCACGACCAGGCATTTCGTGCGTTGGCACCTCGGACTGTGCGACTGAGCTCATGGAGCGTCTATTCCTCGGACCCGCGACTTAGCACATTATGCGAGTCTCACAGTCCGTTAAAAGAGCCATTGCAATGTCATTGTCGTGGTAGCCACCATAGTCGTGAGTTCTGATAATGTTTCTGATGAGGTGAAAAGGATCCAGTACTTTCAAAGCAGTCGCCAGAGTCAGTGTGTTTAGCGGATTGTCATTTTCCCCAGACGACGAGATGTTAGCATCTTGTTGACAACAGCGGCTGCGGCACGGCCGCTCTGGCGCTATCTTGAAAGCAATCTGCGACGTGCGTAATGTGAGTGCCTGCGCTCACCTCATCTTCAATGCGATCTGCGATGTGGGTAAAGCTCAACTAGTGGCGGTAGAGTCGTGTGCGCTGTGCTTTTGACGTTTAAGTATAAACCGCATTCACGCGATCTTGCGCGCGACAGCGACAAGCGATGGAGATAGCTGTTGCGGTCGCTCGTCGCCTACAAGTCGTTCCGCATGCGAGCGACGACTTTGAGCGACGTCTCCCCGGTGTTGCCGGTATGAGGGCAGTAAATACTCGCCGAAACTGGCGTGACGCTTGCTTTATTAATTTAAGTTGATGTGTTTTAGTGTAAAGAGCAGTATAAATATTTCTAAAGGTCTTGCACTACGTTATTATCCTTGCACGTATCAAAATCTAGTCGTTTGTTCGTTCCGTGCGACAATCGGTAGTGCTTGACTGATGTATGTCCAGTTCCGGCTTCGCGCTATTGGCTAGTCGCTCGTAGCACTTCCGGGCGACGAGCGACGAATTCTAGATTTCTAAAACCGAGCGATTGAGCGAAAAGACCGAGCGATCTGTTCGCGCGACGGCCTGTTTCGTCGCTCGTCGCCGTCGCGCACAAAATCGCGTGAATGCGGTTTGGGCTTTAGTTTGCTGTGAGGCGAGAGACGGCATGGAGGTCAATTCACTCGCTGCTATTGCCAGGCCTTCTCACTCCAGCGTGTTGACACCGAGTTTCCACGGTCATCGAGTGAGATGTGTTCATGTTTACCTGTGCGCGCATGACACCGTGCTCGGTAATATGGTTAGCGAATGTTTACAAGTTTATACGGACAATAAAACTCCTATCCTTAGTTGTATAGCTGTCTACTAATCTGCTATTGCAATCGATGCTTTGCCTTTTGGGCGAAACTGCAAGATTTTTTCCTTCCGCTTTCTGTTTCGGCAATCATATGTGCATTCTCCTCGAGATAAATTTTTGCTTCTTCGTTGGTGTAGCTATTTTGATCGGACACAGACAACGGCAGCGATTGCAGTGGCTTAAGGGGGGACGCGGGTTCTAGAATGGTAAAAAACCGCTGAAAAATTGATTTTTGGAAAAACGCATTTTAAGAATGTTTGGGCCTTCAAGCAGCTGCCCTCAAATTATTAACCCTGATTTCAGTCGGTAAATAGGACAAAATTGGCTTTCAAAACGCCACAGGAGACGCGAAACGACCTGGGGCAGGCAAAATTTGTTCAAACTTCCCGCGCGCGCAGCCGCCAACCGACCGCCGCCATGTTGGGCTTGTTTTGTAGCTGTTTTCTTTGTGAACATTTTGCGCCAGCTCAAAATGGCGCCGCTCAAGCTGAACTACCGCTCTCGCCGCTTTTCCAAAGGGTGGTTCCGGGCCTCTGATTGGGCGGAGCGCGCGCGCGCAAGACGAGCCCCCCGTCTCGCGCCTCCCATTGGCTGGCGCGCCCACTGAGGCAGCCATTTTGCTTTTTTCTTTTTTTGCGTGCGCCGCCGTATCACCGTTGTTCCCGGTTTCTCGCGGTCGTCTGCTACGCTTGTGTTCATGCGGCTCACGAACCGTCTTTTCGTCTTGCACTCGTCTGAAGATAACGCGTTAATCTTACGGAAGGAAACGAAAGCGTCCATGGAACGCACGGCTGAAGATCGTGGACGAAGGCGCGCTACCCGAACGGCCGGAACCACCGCGTCCGAAGCGGCACATCTAACGTCGCCGTTGATTCTACTGGGCATAGCTATGGCCCATCTGATGTCATCGGATCGTCAGATCGATGACATCAGATCGTCCAGCGGCACCCAAGGCTGTGTTGATATGGCATACTATTCAGCGCAATACCGCATTCATACGGCGTACTATTCAGCGCGCTGCCCGAACGGTCGGCACGAGCGGAACGGCCGGAACCACCTGTTGCGTCCGAAGCGGCACATAAACGTCGCCGTTGATTCTACTGGGCATAGCTGCGGCCCATCTGGTGTCATCGGATCATCAGCCAGCGCGTCCAGCGGCATCCAAGACCGCGTTGATACGGCTTACTATTCAGTGGGCGAGTCAGCTGAGCGCGCGAGAAGTGCGGCGATCTTGAAGGAGTGTCTGGCATCATAGTGCGCAACGGAGCGGAAATTCAAGCTGCTAGTCGGAAAATCTTCGGAAGTCGCAAAATGAGCATCTAGACAGTAGTGCTACTAAGGTTAGGCTTTCAAAATGGCACAAGCCAGCAAAGAACCTGCATATACAGCCCTGGCATGCTGTAGAGCGAAATGTTGTTGAATGACAATAATCAATTTTGGTCATTCAATAAATATTCCATAAATGCGTCATTTTAACTTGACCATTGTGTGTTTATTTGTCTATGGAAAGGCTACTTTATTATACAATTTTTGTATTCATTTAGCTTGCAGGCCACTGGGACGGGCACATGAAGTGGTAAATGTAGTTTCTCATGCTGATTTAGGGGCAGTGCATGGCTTTATGACAAGCTTTTCCCAGTTTTCTGGCGGGGTACAGTCATATATTTAGTATAGTCATTCTCGTGAAGAATAGAGCTACAAAATGATGTCATTAATATTGCTGTAGCTGGATTCTAGAAAAAGTTGCAGCCGTCTAAACTTCAAATGCGTTTTTCTCAGTTCGATGTTTTTACACACCACGCTCAGTCTTACGGGGCTTTTTCTATGATGTTGTGGAGTGACAATAACAAGTTTGGTGTCAGTGTATTCGTAATGAAATGATCTAGGGGGTGATGCTATTTCTGTTACTCTAGCATCATTTTATAAATTACAATCAAAAGTAACAATGCGTGGAAATAAGAAAAATATATTCACAGTCAATGTTGGTCTCCTTACCTTTATAGTGCTTTCAAACAAATAAAAATAGCATCACCCCCTAGAGCAAGTCTTCGGCATTAAAGTCATGCTCTTACTTTGTGTTTGACAACGATAAATTGCCAAAAAGCCCCGTGAGAAGTACTCATGAAATTTATTTTCAGATTTTAATACTTTCTGAACTAGAGTAGCTATCAAAAAACTAATTATAGATGTGAAATCAGCGTGAAAAATTGATTTAAACAGTGAAGTTTAGTTCAGATAGAACCAAAACTAAAGAAAGTTTTTAGAACCCTCGTCCCCCCTTAAGGGGGGACATGGGTTGTGGAGATTATGTCCTGTATCTTATGGCCAATTCTGATGAAAATAATCAGGCTTGCTTAGTTTTTCGTGCTGATTTCAAATATGCAATAATTTTTCTTGTAGGTCCATTTGTTCAGAAGATACACAAATCTGTCGCTCTATTGTTCCAGGAGACAATGGAAAAAAAACTGCTCAGTAGAAAGTGAATATTATATCATAGCTAGATACTATAATATGCAATAAATGCAATGCTGCAAAAAAGTTTTCAAATAAATAATAATTAGCCATTTTGCAGGTGATCAAATTTATTTCCTTGTCGTGTGGCTACAACAAAAGAAAATTAATAAAATGAAAATATACATGTGCAGAAATTTGAAATTCTGCTCTCAGCACTTTTCAATATGGAGATTAGGCTTTCTGCTAAGGAAAGAATTATTGCTCTAGCTGTTCTAGATCATGAGATATCACTCCGACACTGGTGAAGTCACCCAAAAACAAGTTTTTGAGAAAAGTGAGAAAACATGTAAAACCTTTTTATTTGCAAATTTACAGCTGGAACAGCTCAGTAGGCACCAGACATGTAGTCCTGCTGACTTCCAGCCCCTGTGTGCCACTTTTTCGGGGACTGGCGCAAGTTTTCTGTTGCTTTGCCTACGTTCAGTTCGGCGTAAAGTTCGCGAATCGACCGCGCGCAGTCGCTCGTCAGATTACGCGCCGCGCGATCGGCCGCGGGCGTCAGCTTCGCCTTCACGTAGCTCTGCCACGTTTTTGTGTGAAGAGCCCGACGGCTGATGTCCATCAACGAGAAAATGTCATTGAACGCGGTCTGTCGGTTGCCCTTTGCCTGCATGGCACGCGTAGCCAAAACGTTCACAGCAAAGGAGTTCATTCGCTCGGCACTATCAACGCGCGGCGAGCTCCACTCTCCACAGTTTGCGCACATAAAACGCAGCTTCACAGCGAGTCCGTATTCCCGCTCGTCTCGGACGATTTCGAAAGCACCACTGCAGTTTTTGCACGTCGCAAACGTTAATAAAGTGTTCACTGCACGCAAATCCACAATCGTAAACGTAGTCCCATCAGCCGGGCAAAGTGCATCATCGGTACTGTCACCCACGAACTCACGTTTCCTCTCCGTCGCTGGAGCGGAAGATAACGCCGATAGATTCGCTTTGGCTTTCGCCGCTTCCTCCTTCAGCTCGGAGGGTTGCCGGTAGATCGTATCTTGCCGCGAGTGAAGGTCGAAGTGTCGAAGGCTTGGCGGCAGACGGACTCTGAATCGCAGCAGCCGCTGCGGTCGTTAGGCCTACCGTTGCTGCATCGACGATTTGGGCATCAAATGCTGAGGTTGTGGCGTCCTGGTCGTTTTGCGGCGTCGAGCAGCGCACTTTGCAGTTTTCGATGAGCGTCCGTCGCACTTTTTTAGCACCAAACTTGTGCCGCGTGCGAAATTTGCGCACCGTTTTCGACATTGCGGCACGCTTTCTCACTGACACTGCGGCAAGATGGCGCGTCTCAATGCGCGTCTCCAGGCGCGCAGCAGACGATGGCCATGCCGTTCCGCCAATTGGGAGGCAAGCTCAAGTCACGTGCGCCAAGTGCCGAATAGGAGAGCGTTTTAGTACCTTTTTTTGGCGCGCAGTTTTTAAGTGGCCAATAGCTGAATGGGGCCCGTTCTGGCGGGAATTTGAAGGCAAAAAGCGGCTCTTTCAAATGAGACCAAGATGTCCGCGCTAGCACACGTGGAAGAGCAGGCGCGCGTTTCGGAAAATGTGCCGTTTCAGCGTCAGTTTAGCCTGAAATTCAGCTAGTACATGTCGTATAAGGCATCATTGCGGCTAAAATATTGACATTATCGGTATGAAATTAACAATATAGGTGCAATAATAGCTGCACATTCCAACAATGCAATTTAAAAAAATCGAGTTTTTTCGCGATTTTTGGTCGCCACAACCCGTGTCCCCCCTTAAATCGGTACAGTAAAGACCACTTATAACGTAACCGCTTATAGTGCAGGACCGGATATTGTGCGGTCTTTTCAGACTCCCGTTAATTTTCCCATAGCACTCCATGTATACACGTATCGCTTATAGTGCACTTGCGGGAAACGAAATACCGGTTACAGTGCAGCTGCCTGGGAATACGGAAGTCAGCGGGGACGGCGAACGCTCCCCTCAAACGGGTGCCCCAAGGAGTGCCCGAGGAAGAGAGACAAAGTGGAGGAGAAGGGCACGTGGCGCGAACGAAAAGCCAGTGAGGCTGAAACCAGAATCTTGAGCGAGCGAGCGCCACGAAACTGCCAACGCCGGCCAATGCTCGCTTCACGATAACGGCAGTAAACGAAACTTCAGGGAGCGGGCGGCGCTGCCCCAACAACGGCTATGAGATGGCGCCAGAGTAGCGCACTACCATATGTGGAAACAAAAGCGTTGCATGAGTGAAGGTCTGTCTTCGGCGACTGCTGTGAATCGCGCCCACGCGTCGACCACACGCTGCCTCTTGCGATTTCCTGATTAGCAAGGCAGTCACGCCACACCTCGCTCCGTTTCCAACAAGTCGCACGAGACAGATTGTCCTTGTCAGCCAGTATATCGCGAAATGAAAACTCATATAGAGCTGCGCTCAAATTTTGCATTAGGGAGTATCGTAATCGTCAGTCAATTTTTAAATTCTGTACTTGAATCAATATTCTAGGGTAAGAGAGCAGAATGGTTAGCAAGAGAAGGGGGAAGCAAAGTCGGGGATGGCAGAAAACTAGGTGGGCTGATAAAGTTGAGAAATTTGCAGGTGCAAGTTGGAATCGTTTAGCGCAAGACAGGGGCAATTGGAAATCGCAGGAAGAGGCCTTTGTCTTGCAGTGCACATAAATATAGGCTGATGATGAGGATAAAGACCAGCTTGATTTTTTTCATTATGCAGCGTGCCCATTACAACGAATCTGCATACAACATACTTTAGGATAATAGTCTATTCTTCTTGCTTAGTTTGGTCTGCCTATATCATCAATGCAACCAATTCTGCTTTTAAAGGACGCAGTGCTGCCAAATGGCCTGTTCTGGAAGGAATCCACATGAGGGACAAGTTTGTTGCAAGAAAGGTGTGGCATACACTGATAGAGAACTGCGAGAAGCGCTCCGCAACCCAGCAAAATGTCGAAGGTGTCGAGTCCACTGGCGCTATTGCCAATCCAATCACCAATAACCTCTGAGGACCTCTAAAGGACCTCTGAGAAATATTTTGATAACCAGCATGGGCACAGCTCCTTGAAACTTTGCACTTTTTTTAATTGTTTGTGCATAGAACCTACCCTGCAAATTTCTGTTGCATATCATAAACAAATAGTTGGTGTATACTTGTGTAACTTGTTCCATTGTGAAAGCGCAGAGACGAATTTTGAGCTATTGCTGCTTTTGTGGTCTGCAGTTCAGCCCCAGCTTCATATCTCGGGCCTGATCACCAATGAGCGGCAAGCCTAACCTCACAGGGTTGCTTTCCACCAACACCGTGAACCCGCACCAAATTTCGCTTTAAGGGGGGATGTGGGTTCTAAAATCTCTTTCTTTAGTTTTGGTTCTATCTGAACTAAACTTCACTGTTTAAATGAATTTTTCACGCTGAGTTCACATCTATAATTAGTTTTTTGATAGCTACTCTAGTTCAGAAAGTATTAAAATGTGAAAATAAATTTCGTGAGTACTTCTTACGGGGCTTTTTGGCAATTTATCCTTGTCAAAGACAAAAAGTAAGAGCATGACTTTAATGCCAAAGACTTGCTCTAGGGGGAGGTGCTATTTTTATTTGTTTGAAAGCATTATAAAGGTAAGAAAGGAGACCAACATTGACTGTGAATATATTTTTCTTATTTTCACGCATTGTTACTTTTGATTGTAATTTATAAAATGATGCTAGAGTAGCAGAAATAGCATCACCCCCTAGATCATTTCATTACGAATACACTGATACCAAACTTGTTATTGTCACTCTACAACATCATAGAAAAAAGCCCCGTAAGACTGAGCGTGGTGTGTAAAAACATCGAACTGAGAAAAACGCATTTGAAGTTTAGACAGCTGCAACTTTTTCTAGAATCCAGCTACAGCAATATTAATGACATCATTTTGTAGCTCTATTCTTCACGAAAATGACTATACTAAATTTATGACTGTACCCTGCCAGAAAACTGGGAAAAGCTTGTCATAAAGGCATGTACTGCCCGTTCCAGTGGCCTGCAAGCTAAATGAATACAAAAATTGTATAACAAAGTAGCCTTTCCATAGACAAATAAACTTACACAATGGAATATTTATTGAATGACTAAAATTTATTATTGTTATACAACACTTCGCTCTACAACATGCCAGGGCGGTATATGCAGGGTTCTTTGCTGGCTTGTGCCCTTTTGAAAGCCTAGCCTTGGTGGCACTGCTGTCTAGATGCTCATTTTGCGACTTCCAAAGCTTTTGCGACTAGCAGCTTGAATTTCCGCTCCGTTGCGCACTATGATGCCAGACACTCCTTCAAGATCGCCGCACTTCTCGCGCGCTCAGCTGACTCGCCCACTGAACAGTAAGCCGTATCAACGCGGTCTTGGATGCCGCTGGACGCGCTGGCTGATGATCCGATGACATCAGATGGGCCGTAGCTATGCCCAGTAGAATCAACGGCGACGTTTATCTGCCGCTTCGGACGCATCAGGTGGTTTCGGCCGTTCCGCTCGTGCCGACCGTTCGGGCAGCGCGCTGAATAGTATGCCATATCAACATAGCCTTGGGTGCCGCTGGACGCACTGGCTGACGATCCGATGACATCAGATGGGCCGTAGCTATGCCCAGTAGAATCAACGGCGACGTTTATCTGCCGCTTCGGACGCATCAGGTGGTTTCGGCCGTTCCGCTCGTGCCGACCGTTCGGGCAGCGCGCTGAATAGTATGCCATATCAACATAGCCTTGGGTGCCGCTGGACGCGCTGGCTGACGATCCGATGACATCAGATAGGCCGTAGTTATGCCCAGTAGAATCAACGGCGACGTTACATGTGCCGCTTCGGACACGGTGGTTCCGGCCGTTCGGGTAGCATGCCTTCGTCCGCGATCTTCAGCCGTGCGTTCCATGGACGCTTTCGTTTCTTTCCGTAAGATTAACGCGTTATCTTCAGACGAGTGCAAGATGAAAAGACGGTTCGTGAGCCTCGTGAACACAAGTGTAGCAGACGACCGCGAGAAACCGGGAACAACGGAGATACGGCGGCGCACGCAAAAAAAGAAAAAAAGCAAAATGGCCGCCTCGGTGGGCGCGCCAGCCAATGGGAGGCGCGAGACGGGGGCTCGTCTTGCGCGCGCGCGCTCCGCCCAATCAGAGGCCCGGAACCACCCTTTGGAAAAGCGGCGAGAGCGGTCGTTCAGCTTGAGCGGCGCCATTTTGAGCTGGCGCAAAATGCTCACAAAGAAAACAGCTACAAAACAAGCCCAAGATGGCGGCGGTCGGTTGGCAGCTGCACCCGTGGCGCGCGGGAAGTTTGAACAAATTTTGCCTGCCGCAGGTCGTTTCGCGTCTCCGGTCGCGTTTTGAAAGCCGATTTTTTCCTATTTACCGATCGAAATCAGGGTTAATAATTTGAGGGCAGCTGCTTGAAGGCCCAAACATTCCTAAAATGTGTTTTTCCAAAAATCAATTTTTCGGCAGTTTTTTACCATTCTAGAACCCGCGTCCCCCCTTAACATGTGGCTTCACTGCTGGGCAAATCTCGGCTCAGGGTCTGGTTTCACATCTGCGAGGGCCCTGCTGCCGTGGAAAGTCACATTATTAGAGCAAAGTTCGCTATCAGCATTGTCGGAAGAGCTGGGAAACAGAGCCGCTGCCCCAAGATATGTGGATGATTTGTGCATCCGTGAATGGGAAACTGTTTTTACAAAGATTTGAGAATTTTGTGCAGTTAATTCCACAGATTATATGTTCCGAGTTGTTTTTTCTATTTCGGGGTGGTCTTATTGGAGGTGCAGTTTATTTGCAGAGGTACTATATATGCAAAAAATTGTGTAGATTTGGTGGTCTCGAATTGCGTAATATTCCATCAAATATTCGCTTAAGCCTAACCGATCAGCCATTTCATCTGGTGTCAATATTAGCGGGTCTGACTGTGTATGGTACCAAATTTCAGCAGTCTGCAGCCACAAATAAGTGTTAGCCTCGATTCCCACATTCCCCCTTAAGTGCTGCAGGTTCACATCCACCTAAAGATGTGTGTTATGGCTAGGCATGCTCTCGACCTAGTGCTGATTCGGTGTGGAATGGAGCTGTGCTGCTTCATTGCAGATGTCTGCATAGTCGCACAGGTCATCTGCATACACTCTAGGGGAATCGATTGTGTGTCTGCCTTTGTCAGCAGTGATCAACAGTGGCGGCTGGCGAGCTCAGCGCCCGGTAGCTCGAACGTTCAAGCTCGCTGTCGCCCGATCAATCATCTTCAGCGGCCATCGCGAGAGTCTGCTGCTAGTGCCACTACACAGGGCCTTTGTGTCTAAGCCCGCATGTATTTTGTCTCTTTGCAGCTACTACAACCCAACAGCCGTGAATGCAGTCAAGTACACGGAGCAGATGCAGAAGCGAAAACTCCTGTGGAAGAAGCCCCAGCAGGAAGAAGTGGCTGCTGAAAGTGAAGCGCCCAAGGTGAGCATGGGCATAGAGTAATGAGTCTGCTGCCTGAGTGATGCTTGCAGGGGTGGCACTTTTGATCCTCCACAGTGCGCATTAGGGCAGAAAATTGTAGGTGTAGCATTTGTAGTAGGTGGGACTGTTAGAGGTTGACGTATGCAGTCAAACCTCAATACAGTGAAATTTTGGATGTCACGAACTCCAGGGGGCTGCAAGCAAATTATTCTGAAAGGTTATGGTGAAAGCCTCAAAATTAACCATGCCACCCATCAACCCAGCTCACTGTATGAGCTAGCCACAAAAATGGCGCTGTTGGCTCTCAGCCCGTGCTGTTCCTAGCACCATTGAAGCACTGTATAGTAAGAGTGACGCTCACAAGCAAGATGCTGACAGCAAGAAAACCACCGACAAAGAGGAAGCTCCATGTTGCCTCCAAAGCACGATGTTTCTTTATGTTCTTCACATTCCTTACCGTGGAGACTGCAACCTTGTGGCATCCTCGCTAGCACGGAGGCTAAATTTCTCCATGCTTGTAGCTGGTACTGCCACAGAAAGAATAGGTGTGCACAAAATTAAGAGTGAAAGAATGAAGAGATGCGCCTCCGTTGCTAGGTGGTGGAAAAATAAACCTCACAAAGCCAGATATGCCATCACCTCCGCTGCCAAGTTTTTCTCCTCCGGCAGCCGCGTCAGGTTTTCCAGACGCATGTACGGTGGAGCCCGCTTTATGCGCCTTGTCAGCTAGCCTACTGTTCTGGCTGCCGTGCAGGATACACGAAAAGCTAATCCCCAGATTTCGGAATATTAATTCGTACAGTAGAACCCCGCTGATACATTTTTCACGGGACCGTAAAAAAAAACATAACAGCCGGGAAACGTAAGAGCCGAGAACCAGGAAAAATTAAGAAATGAAAGTAGTGTTGAACTGCACACAATAATATTTTAATTCTTACGTGTGAAAAAAAGTCATAGTTTCGCCCGAAAGCAAATTAGTAGACAGCTATAGAAAGTAAGGCATTCGATTCAGTAGAGATATCAGCAGTCATAGAGGCATTGCGTAATCAAGGAGTGGAGGAGGCATACGTGAATATCTTGGCAAATATCTACAAGGATTCCACAGCTACCATGGTTCTCCACAAGAAAAGTAGAAAGATACCTATCAAGAAAGGGGTCAGGCAAGGATACACAATCTCTCCAATGCTATTCACTGCATGCTTAGAAGAAGTATTCAAGCTCTTAGAATGGGAAGGATTAGGAGTGAGGATCGATGGCGAATATCTCAGCAACCTTCGGTTTGCAGATGACATTGTCCTATTGAGCAACAAGGGAGATGAATTACAACAAATGATTGAGGACCTTCATCGAGAAAGTGCAGGAATTGGGTTGAAGATGAATATGCAGAAGACAAAGATAATGTTCAATAGCCTGGCAAGGGAACAAGAATTCAGGATCGCCAGTCAGCCTCTAGAATCTGTAAAGGAATATGTTTATCTAGGTCAATTACTCACAGGGGACCCTGATCATGAGAAAGAAATTTACAGAAGAATAAAATTAGGTTGGAGTGCATACGGCAGGCATTGCCAAATCCTGACTGGGAGCTTACCACTGTCGTTGAAAAGAAAAGTGTACAATCATTGCATTCTACCGGTGCTAACATATGGGGCAGAAACTTGGAGGTTAACAAAGAAGCTCGAGAACAAGTTAAGGACCGCACAAAGAGCAATGGAACGAAAAATCTTAGGAGTAACGTTAAGAGACAGGAAGAGAGCGGTGTGGATCAGAGAACAAACGGGGGTAGACGATATTCTAGTTGACATTAAGCGGAAGAAATGGAGCTGGGCAGGCCATGTAATGCGTAGGATGGATAATCGGTGGACCATTAGGGTTACAGAATGGATACCAAGAGAAGGGAAGCGCAGTCGAGGACGGCAGAAAGTCAGGTGGGATGATGAGGTTAGGAAATACGCAGGCGCAAGTTGGAATACGCTAGCGCAAGACAGGGGTAATTGGAGATCGCAGGGAGAGGCCTTCGTCCTGCAGTGGACATAAATATAGGCTGATGATGATGATGATGATAGAAAGTAAGGATAGTAGTTTTATCATCCATATTAACTTGTAAACATTCGCTTATTAACTATATTACCAAGCATGGTGTCAACGCCCACAGGCAAACATGAACACATCACACTCAATGAGCGCAGACACGCACTGTGAAACGCTGGCGTGAGGAAGCGCCGCTGCAGAAGCGAGCGAAGTGACCTTCGTGCTGTTGTCTATCGCTTCAACGCAAACTGAGCGCCGATAACACAGCGCATACAAAGCTACAAGCCACCGACGCACCTACACTGCCTAGACTCTGCCCCCAATGCAGATCGCTTTCAAGATACGGTCCACATGGCCACGCGCTGCCACGCAGTTCATGCCAGGGTACCCCCCTTCATGCCAGAGAACCCCCTTCGTTCCCTCGCCGGTGCCTCGAGCGCAACGAAAGAAGGCGCGCTTCCTCCATGCTTTTCTTTCTTGCGCGCGCGCGAGAGATTTAGGCGCGGTCGCCGGCTCCCCTCACACGCTTTCACTCGCACATACGGTGACGGTGTTAGCGACCTTGGACTTTATACGGAACATCTATGAGCCAAAACAAAATTTTAGGGCCACAACGCGTCATAGACAGCATCTTTAGATACCAAATATGGATCTCAAAGGCCATGCTTTTGCTAGCGGAAACCGAAAATATGTCATTGGTGTCGCCCCAGGCACTTTATAGGCGGGCAATGCCATCGTCAAGCCACCAAGCCAAGCAACATGAAAAGTCAAAATGGCTGCTCGGGCCGGCGAAGAGTGGCAGTCCGCAACGTATGATACGGGAACGGTCCCACAGTTGCGGTGCAACAGCGGGGTTACCAATGCATTGGGTTCTATGGGAGCTGTGCCGGGACCGGCCGAAGACGGTGTAACAGCTGGGAAAACACAGCACCCGGGAACGTAACAGCGGGGTTCTGCTGTAGTACTGAGGCGTTAATGTGACACTGAAAAATTGAATAACGATCAGTATTCTGAAATTCGTAGTACTGAAATATTTTTACATTGTACTATAAGCAGTCAGCAGTGGATTTCTGGAAACTTCGTTCATTTGAAAAGTTTGCTAATGTGGTTTGTAGTAACGAGGTTTCACTGTATTATGAAGCATATATAAAATCTGGTTGGTCATGCTTTAATTCAGTGGAGTGCTCTCCTGCTAAACGAAATCAAAAATGCAGGAGCTGACATGGCATTCGTTCTAGCGAAACAAATTTTTGTTTGCACCTGCCTCAGGATATGATTTCTGTTATCAAAAGCCAACCTGTCTTTGAGACACCTGATTTTTCGGATCTGTACTTACCCTCGCACCAATGCATAACAACCAAAAATTTCGGACGCCACACAGCGTTTCAGGCAATGACAGCTGCAATGCTGCAAGCATGGTGGCCATGGACAAAGTTGCCACACTCTGAAGAAACACACCACTGCATGGTTCATGTGTGACAGTCGGCACACACTCAGAAATTGCTGAGTCATGATCGCTGTTGCCCTGTGGCATGCATGATCTCACTGAAGGGGTCCCGTGCAGTGGACAAAGCCACCCGCAAAAAAACACTCCGGCAGCCCCTGGGTAGCCAGAAGAGGCCCACTGTCGGTGACTGTCGGTACGGTGCACGGAATTACAGCCGGATGCACGCTCGCTTAGTGTTAACAGATCCGAGGTCTGTGCGAGCTGTGCCACGGCGCCAGGTGGAGATGACTCTGTGTAAACTTGTGTTCTCACTCCTATCCTCTGAAGTCCTTGTCAATGGAGTAAACGCATTTGTGAATGTACTCCTTTCAGATGTAGGCAATTTGTTTTTTATTGCGATAGCAATTATATGGACACTGAAAAGCAGATGTCGCCGTCGCCGTGAGGTTCCGTATGACGTCAGTGGAGATGAAATCGTCGCCGCGCGCCGAACGCTGTATGTGCGAGTGAAAGGGCGCGAGGGCGGCGCGCTTTCACGGGGAGTGAACGCACGGCGGAGAACAAACGCGCGTTCTGCGCCGTGCTCGCTTAAGGGCTGCAGAAGTAGGCGTCTCTTTCCTCCTTTACAATCACCATATATGTAGAGCAAACGCGCCTTCTTCCGACGCGCGAGAGGCCGTGGGGGAGGGGGAGGGAAGGGAGGCGACGTTTAGCTGCGGCACCAAGTGCCTATTTATATCAGAGGCTCCGGCAACAGTCACCAACGCCGCACGCATTTTGAGCGAACTCGGGCAAAACGCCGATGGCGTCGACAACAGTTCTGCGTGTTGCCGATGCTGCTGCATGTCCAAGTTTATACAGCTGATAAAGCTAATATCATTACTCCGTATAGCTCTCTACAAGTTTGCTATCGCAATTGATGCTTCGCCTTTCAGGTGAAACTGCGACTTTTTTTAATTCGGTTTTTAATGCCAGTTTTGCGTGTTTTTAATACAATATTTCGAAGTGAATGATTTTCAGTGGTCCCATGAAATTGGTTATATGGAGATCTCACTGTAGCACTTTCCCAGTTCGTTCTGGCACGCATGCAAGTCTCCAGAATGCCATAAACATACGGCACAACTTTAGTGCTGCTGGCTTAGCTTGTAAATAACTTGTTTTGAATGAGCTATTGTAATGATACATGTAGTGACATGTGGCTGTCATAATGCATAAGCAACAAAATGTTGTTCTGGCACGGTCTTATGGTAAGAGTGGCAATTGCAGGCTTCAAAAGTAGGCTGTTGTCAACATCCTGAATGCTGTTTTGGTTTCATATTTATTATTTGCAGGTAATTTCTAAAACCATATCTCTTGAAAAAAATGTGTGTTATAGAATATTGTAAATAGGCCTGTGCCACAGTCTGCAGCACTCAAAAACTAGTATTAGTCCACATTGGGCCACTCCGTGTGCCACAAATAATGCAGAACTGAGATTCATTGTGCCTCTTTTTATGCTCACTTCAGCCGCAGCCCAACTCAACATGTGCCAAGGTGTGGGAGAAGATGACCTTTGCCCAGGACGACGACGGCAAGATGACTGCCAAGTTTCGCAAGCTCATGGGCATCCGTGGCGAACCGCCGCCGCCCTCTGATAAGCCAGACCCTGCTGTCAACCCCCTGCTGAAGCAGCAGGAGAAGCTGTTCCATGACCTGGACCAGCAGTACGAAGCGGCGCGTGTCTCGACGCACACGCACCGTGGTGTCGGGCTTGGCTACAGTTCACAGATGGCAGCCTTCTTTCAGCAGACCAACCTGAACAATAAGTGAACAGTGAAGGCCCTGAATGGATGGCCGGCTTTGTATATACAGACATTTCGAGGCATTGCATTTTTTAGTGGAATGTTTGCATCGTCCTGTGCAGTGCATCCCCTGCGGAAATTTCTTGTTGAAACATCACTCCAACACCCCGTAACCCACCTTTCAGCCGACCAACCCCGAACGCTCATTAGGAATGGCCTACTTGGGCTAACAACAGACTCTTGAAGGGGAGGGGCTCCGGGCACAAGGCACCTGATCACACTAACCTGAACGACAGGAGAAACAGAAGCCACGGATGAACTGTGTTACGTGTACGTATACCAACAGCGTTTTTCTTGTCAAGAGGGTAGGCCTCAACTGTTGGAGTACACGGAGTGACTTTCAGTAGGCTTGGTGTTGGCTGACGGATATCTTGGCAGGTAACAAGAGAGTAGTCGTGGCTTTATTCACTACGTGGCAAAATGCTGTTCTACCATACAGAGGAGAGATTGGGCGGGTCGCACTGAAGCAAGCAGCGTTTCATGATTGGCATACAGTGGGACATCTTGAAGTCCATCAAGATTCTGTTGCTGCAAGAGTTCCCCGACATTTCGCTTTGGCACAGCAGACTACTCTGTGTGAGATGCTAGCTTGGCATGCAATGAAGTGAGTCTTTTCGTGGGTTTCCCACTGTGCCTCACTTTACGCTGGCGTTACATAACACTGCATGACTGTTGCCCACAAAGTGTTGCATTTTGCGTGTGTGTCAGGTTTTAGGCAAGCTAATGGTCTTCAAAACATACGAAGTGAGCTACACCAATGGTAGATATGGCTAAGGGAGTGGTGTTTGTATACCGTTGCAGGACTGTTTCATGTCTGTGCAGTCATGTTTGACATTTTTCACTGATTTTGAGAGATTTGACCTAAGAAGCTTCACCATTTGTTTGTAAGCAGCTGCCTTCAATTAGAAATGAAGATCACTACCTTCCTCGGTTCAAAATTTAATGGCACTGGAACATTATATAAAGTCCTGAAAGATGCCTCGTGTCTATCCCCTTAAAAAAAATCATGGTGGGGATCTAAACTATTGCTATCGTTGATTGTTTCCATAACCTCAAGCAAAATGTTGCAGCTGGTTCTCAAATAGTAAGCACCAGTGTCCCGTATAAAAGTAAGTTGAAACAGTTGATCAGAAACACCTTAGTAATCACTTGGCTAAATGTTGTACGTACTTCTTGGTTTTGCCAGCTTTAGTAGAGAGTTACGAGAAGTTTGACTTCAACAAATGAACATTATCAAAGAGTATTTTTCAAAGGGCCCATGCGAAATTTTGGTTATACACTGGAAGTTGTAAGGTTCATTTAAACGAGAAATTAATATGTCACGTTGCCAGGAGGCAAGCTTCACTGCCAACACAGGCACACACTCCCTTTGCCTCGAGTAGCATTCCAAGCAACGTTCCTTCCCCAAGGCGTTAGCTGTGCTCCCTAAAGGGTTGCAGAAAATTGCCTCTTCCTCTTTACAGTCATTCTCCCTCTCATTCCCTGCCAAGGGAGGGCGCATCCCATTTACGTCATAAACCTTGCCCCCTGTTTTGCTTCGCAGTGCTTTTCGAGTTGCAGTTGTGCACCCGAGTCGCATCTGACGTCGAGATGTTCGTGCGCATGACCTTGATTTAGCTCCAGCAGGAAGTGGGGCTTCCTTGATAGGAAGGGTTCATGGGCTTTTGTTTGAAATGTCGGCTGTTCCCACGCCGGTTAAGCAGCGATACTTTTAAAGTATTGTGTGTGGGCTCCTGATGTCCAAGAGACTTTCAAGGCAGTCCCTGTGCTTTCCATGGCAATGAAAGGAAAGTTACTGGGGTGGAGCATCTGCGCATGTGTTTGCTGAAGTGCCAACTTTTTGGGCAGCACTATGACAGCTCGCTTGGTTTCTCGGAATAAGTGCAACTTCCATGTGCAACGGATTCGAATTTGTTTAGGCATGAAAGGGAAGAGCAAAAAAAAAAAGTGTCTGATTTTGCTTTGTAAATAAGATTTTTTTTTTTCTTTTCATCCCCTTAAACTAATGCAGATCGGAATGTGGGACTCTTCTCGGGTTGTTCTTAGTTGCGTGTGCTTGGCCTCTGTAGCTTTCCCTTCATTGCCACAGAATGCTGTCTGCGAGTGTAGCTCCTCCTGACGCCGCAACTTGCACAGCATCTGCTCAGGAACACCTAATAGTTTATCACTTGACAAGAATTGCATCACAAAGGAAAAATAAAACTTGTGCTTTTTTTTGCAACATTTTGAAATATGAAAAAAATACTGAAATTCATGATGCTAGGCTTGAAGCGGTATGGGGGGGGGCAGCAGAATGAAAGGACAAGCATTCACTCTTCGTAGTTTGTGTCTGCTACGAATGAGCTTGGTCACCGATTCACGAAGAACAACTTGAGCCACATTTGCAGTGTGTACGATAGTGTTGGTTCTGCTTGGTCATGGCTGCAATACCGGAATGCTGAGGATGATGATGAATGATAGACTCTCCCAAATTATTTCACGTGTAACACGGGCTATGACACGAGAAGTCCATGAATATTTTCTGCCAAATATATACCTGCGAACTCTCATTTTGTGGGCATTCAGTTTGTGGAATTAAACGCGGCATGGGCCTCAAGTTTTTACCGTGCCGACAGGACGCCTTCGGCTTCTGTGCATTGTCGGAGAGTATACAAGTGTTGTCGCAGGTCAAAGGGCTAACTGCTAGCGAAGCACTCTCTGACATTTTCAAAGAAATGTAACGAAACGTCGTTTCTGAGCATGTACAAGAAATACTTTTTTTTAACGAGTGTACATTTTCAGAGTTTTACTTTGCACACTAATTTAACAGTGTTGCCACATGTTAGTTTTCAGGGAAGGCTGTTGAAGTTTCGTATGTTGTGCACCATTGAAATGTGATTCGTTTGTCATGTAAATGGAATGTCATCTTTTCAGCTGTAAATACAACATTGTGTGCACATGTCTCACTAGTTGTGTGCTCACTTTTTTTTTAGCTCCTATAAACAGGCGCAATAAAGTTTTGCTGTTTATTCAATGACTCTGACCTCTGTGTTATAGGTGTATAGTCATTTGCATATTCATGTTACACTATAGAACTTTTCATTTAACTCAAATAGAGGTAGGGGGTGGGGCCCGGATAGAACTGCTCAAAGTTGCAGTGTGGTTTTGTGGCCGCAACTTGTACTGAATTCTTGGGTTAAAAAGCTTACAAAACTTGTAGTTTGAACTAATTTGGCTATTGCATGCAACTCTTGGCCAGTTCCCCATATAAGTGCGTATGCAACATCAGCAAAAAAAAAAATTAATCTGCTTTGCACCGCTTCACTGGAACTCCCCCCCCCCCCCCTTTCAAAGACTTGGCATGGACTTGACAGTTCCTTCTCCCCCCCCCCCCTTTTTTTTTTTTTTTTTTTGAGCCTCGATTTTGGAATTTCAGCCGCAGAGATACTTGCGCCGTCCTGTTAAACCTGCATGAAACTTGTGTATTGCATTGTGCCTTACTAATAATGAGACCCAATTTACTTTATCATTGCTGCTGGCCTTTCTTGTATGTGAACGTGTAATCTTAGGCTTTCCACGTCGCTTAATTAATCCTTTAAATTCGCGGCGGCTATCATTTTGAACAGTCCATTCGACTGTTCGTCTTGCCAACTCCGTGTAGTACAACGAAGGCTAAGGCTCGTGTCAACCAATCGAGAGCCGGCTGCGTTTTCCAGAGGGAGGAGGAGCCCATCCATCGTGCCCTACTAATCCTTCCACGAAGCCTACGTTCATTTGAGCGGAGGATGATCAAGAGGCGAACAGTAAAGTTCCAGTTATCTTTTCCGGTTAAAGGCGAACCGCCACGAAATTCTAGATCGCATAGGCACCCTAGTTTCAGATTTCGTAGATAGAGAGGAAGTAGCCCTTGCTTAAAATTTTAAGGGGACACTGAAGAGACACTGAATCGGTTTGGATGAAGCATTCCTGAATAACTAGTCGATTTTGCATAATGAATAAATAGGTTGACTTTACAAGAGAAAACAATCAGTTTCATTTTTTGAACTTCGCGCCGTAACGCCAGGGCTTGTATGTAAACGTGACGTCATGGACAGCAAAGTATATCGCGTTTTGGCAGTTGTAATTCATTAAATGTTCTCAATTCAAGTGCAGTCTTTGGCCCTTTTGCAAAACAATGTAGTCTCTGACACATGAGCATAAGAGACAAAGACGAACGAGGCCGCGTACGTTTTTTATTTTATTTTTTTGCAGGCACGCGTAGCGCGCGTCTCTGCGGCTGACGGCGAGTTCGCACTGCGAGGGCGTTGTTTTGTGACAATACAGAAACAACGGCTGTAGAAGAAATACGTAGCCTCACTCCTTTGGCATGTTCTTGAGATTTTTACACGGCAAGGACTGTTGGGCTGTTGTTTTGAGGGGATTTTAAACTAATTATACAACCCCGAAGAAACGGCGTCAAAGTTTACGACGTCACGGTGTGTTAGTCGCCAGTCTGGTTACGGTATTTTTTTTCTTTTTTTTTTTTTTTTTTCCCTTGCGAAGTGTCTGCTCGCGATAAGAGTAGTATTTTCGTTTCTGTGGAAGGGACATCTACTAGCACAGCCTCAATCATTCTTTTTCCCTTCAGTGTCCCTTTACGTTTGACGCACGATCGAATGAATGCGTCGCAAGAACGCAAAGATTTCGGTGTTTTATTTATTTATATTTTTTTTAACCTTTCGCCGGAAAACGCGCGACCCAGAACGTTGAGGAGCAGTGCGGCTATTCGTCGTGAGCTATGATATCGGGACAGCTGCCAAATACCAGCCCTGCAGTTTTGCCAATTGGTTCCTTCAGTGTGTTTGCTCACCTACCAGCAATTTAGCCCAAGTGAAATTTAGTTGAAGTTGGCCTTCATTTAACTGACGCGCAGTGGTTATACAGTATAGCTTCCGGGGCTGATTTGCAGTTCATAGCTTTAGTTGGACTGCACGTGCAGTTATAGCTGAATCTTATTGATCCACCTTAAGCGAGGCCTCTAGCTCTGACTGCTCAGTCAGGTGAAGTCTTCTTCTCAATTCCATTAAATCTATTTGAAGAATACATTTACCAACGTCATCCGATCTTTGGTCAGTCACCTTTCTTGGTCATGCAGCATTTTTAAACCTCCTTGGTATATGCACTTGCATTTCGGATCGTGTCAGTGCTTCCCCGTCGAGCTGCTTTGATCGATGTCGTACTTCTGCGCATTGTATGCAAATCAATGCCAAGTAAATTGAGCAGACCGACCTGAAGCAGCGTCATATCTAGTTGTCCCATTTGTAGTTTAGAGATCCACGTCGCACGAGCCCCATATTTATTTATTTATTTATTTATTTATTTATTTATTTATTTATTTATTTATTTATTTATTTATTTATTCAAAATACCTTACAGGCCCATTGAAGGGCATTGAGTAAGGGGGGCAACAGTAATTACAAGTCAAAAAATAAAAAACAAGATACAGATGAAAAAAAGGCAACAATACAAATATTAGAAAAAGCAAAGTACAACATCTTTATACAATATTAATACGCAACGAATTCAAGTTATCACGGAATGTTTCGCGATTAGAGATGGATGCAGTGTGATCCGGAAGACTATTCCAATGTGCATTAGCTCGAGGTAATGGTGATGAGTTAAATGCCTTCGTTAGACCATGAATGCGTGCAAAACTAAGTGCATTGTGAATGCGTCGAGATGTGCGCATAGGTGCATGTGCATGTGCGTCCGGCAGGGCGTAGCCAGAAATTTTTTTCGGGGGGGGGGGGGCAAGCTTCTGCTATCCGCTACGTCACGTGATCGATAATATCGGTAGTTTAAGCAGACTCTATACATGTATATCAAAGACATGGGACCGCCCCCCCCCTCGCGTGTGCGTGTGCTTGTGAAGAAATTAAGTAAAAAGTAAAGTAAGCGCAGTAAATACAGTAAGTACGACAGGTACAGTGGGCGTTTGGAGCAACGGTCTCTCATCGCGCCACTGAATGGACCAGTCTTCGAAAACACATCATTGAGACGACCCGTGCGATCGGAGAAGACATCATTAATTGTTAATTTCCGTTAAGCGTAGATGGCGTCGTCCTCGTCGGGGCGAAGTGCGTTTCACAAGTCAATGACGGCTATTCGCGTGAAAATGCACGTGTGACCAGGCTATACCTACTCCCATAGCAATAGCTTGTTCGCTGCGTCTTTGCGCTAGAAAACTTAAATACGCGCAAAAACGCGTAAGGCTTTTTTTTTTTTTTTTTCGAAGCTTTCGTCGCCCTGCTCCCTCATACGAGAGGGTTGCCTTTCCTGTGGCAAGTACATGGGCCGCTGTGTCTTCCGCTGTGTGCGAGCGTGCAGCCGTCATTTGCCTTTAGATCAACAGATTAAGAATTGTACAGAATATTTCACCGCACAGCATAGATATGGCATGTGTACGCATTTTAAGTAGTGCGTGCAACTCATTTCTGCTTCACTTACGCCGGTGCAAACAGGAAGCGGCCTTGTACCTCACAGAATCTTGACTGATTGGTGTACTAGTGATGCAGGAATGAACTCCGGTCTTGTTCAGTGCATAGTGCACATAATCAATTTCTCAGGATGCGTGAACTCCGACGAGAACTGTCAGCGCCTGCAACAAGAATTTAACTTACGCTGTACTGCGCACAGCAGTAATTCTTGCTTGTCGGCTGTCTGTTTCGTGCATTCTGTTGCGAGTCGGTGGAATTTCACTGCTGTCATCAGCCCCTTCGTGTGTACATTGCTGGTTTGGGATTCCACAACAAAACAGCAACTAGCAGCCTTCCGTAATTGCTGGTTTGAGATTCAACAACACATTACCAGCCTTCCGTGGGGGCGCAATCGCAAACAAGAGGCGTTTCTCGCGCAAAGTAAGCCTACTTTCACACTTGGGAAGCGGCAAGCGGGCGGAAATGCCAAAGCGGCCGGAAAATTTTTTTCCGCGCCTGCCCAAGTTGTTCACATTTGTTTTGCAACCGCCGCAGCCGCCGCTGCTATTTTCGTCCAGATCCATCTCGTCTGCGTACGTTTGTCGGCGTGGTGGCGCTCATTATCGCATTATTTCGAGCGGTATGTTCATTCTTTGACCCACGTACCGTCATCAAAAGTGATCATTTTACGCAACTTCGCGTGTCATCTGCGACCTTCGGTAAATTCCTCGTTGGCGTTCCGTAATTCTCCTCACACGGGCGCGGTAGGGCTGAGTCACAGGTTGGTGCCTAGGCATGATAATATTTCTTTAATAGCTTTTATTTACAAGTTGTAATAACATTTCATCATTTCGTATTGTCGGCGCCTCCAGGACACCAAAGGGGCAACGGGAACACCACAGCTAAAACCCGGGCTGGCCCTTGTGTTGGGGCTCGCCAAAGCCTGCGCGTCCTACGTGAGACCTATAGCTCCCAATCTATCGTCGCGACGAGAAAAGCAGCCCGCGACTTCTGCAACATACCGTGCACGTGCGAGGAGATCATTATGGAGCGCCAACGAGGAATCTGCCTAACTATTGTCTGCCGTGGAAGTGGAAGAAGAAATGGCTTTTATACTTCTACCTACTTGTTTTCTAGAAATGAACAATGAATAAACGGAAGACGCGGACACCTCGGAAACGGCGGTGGTGGGTTCGCCTGGCTTTGCAAAAGCGCGAGAAGTTGGGTCACGCCAAGGCTTCGTTGCCGCACCTCCGGTCGCGCGACGTTGAATACTATCGCGAGTATTGCTGACAGTACGTTTTAGTGCCACTCTTGTCGTAGAGCAAGGGCTGGTTCTCGATCGCGTCGATCAGCATTACAGCCTACACTTTTGGTGCCATGTTCAATTTTACGACCGGTTGTTTACATGCTAGTGTAGCTTCCAGTGAAGCAGAACGACTTTGCGCCGCGTTTCCGCTTCGTCATGGCGAAAAAATCGGCCCGAGACCGATTTGGCTCGCAGCCTGTTTTTCTGCCTGTTTTGCCGCCTATATAGGCGGGCGGATTTTTGCAAGATTTTGCCGCTTCCGACAGCTTCGAGACCAAGTGTGAACGTAGCCTAAGATCCTGCGCGAGCGCGGCCTAACTGGCACCTGAAGGGAAGCGGCGGAAATGTATACCGGAGATTTCGACCACGTGGGGTCTTTAACGTGCACCTAAATCTAAATAAACGGGCCTTGAGCGTTTTCGCCATCATCTAAAATGCGGCTGCCGCATTTGTTGCTTCATTTGTTGCGCATTTGTTGCTTCAGAATGCGGCCGCCACATTCTCGCCCAAAACTTCACAGAGTGCCTTGACAAACACCGTGACAGTTTTTTCCATATGCAGACATGATTCCCTGTAAATTATCAACCCAAACGGAAGCGCCCAGGAATGAAATTGTGATAGTAGCAAAAAATTTCGGGGGGGGGGGGGGGTTGAACACCCCCCCCCCCCCCTCGATCCCCCCCTGGCTACGCCCCTGGCGTCCGGCGTGACGACCAAACGACAGTTCGTGCCACCGCGTCGTCGTCATCGTGGCATTAATTGTAGCCACTTCAGCAGCTTTCTTTCCCTCTGCAGTTTAGCGCCACGAAAAAAATTCACTCAGCACTGCTATTAATAAAGCTTTTGAGTTCTGACAATGCACGCAAAGTCAGCTCGACGGCGAGAGGGAACTTAAGCAGTCGCAGCGCTGTATAACGTTCTAAATTATGGGGGCGTTGTCGCGGTCGTTTTACCATCGTCATCACTTCAGTACCGCCATTTCATTGTCGTCATGCCATTGTCGATTCATAGACGTCATTACTTCCTATCGTATACTTACGCTGTCGTTCAACCGTGATTCTGCTGCCGTTGTCATGCCGTCGTCAAGACAGTCGTCACGCATCCGTCGCATACCGTTGTCGAATATCCTCCCAAGACCCCTTGACAATATATTGCAGCTTGCCTTAAACTTTTTTTTCTTTTTTTTTTTTAGAAGTTCACTCGGAAGTGATTACGCAAATATTCATTCTGGGTATAAAGTACGGTGCATGTGTAGCTGTAAACAAGTGGTTTACTCATATTCTTGTCATCCGCTTTCGAGAAATTTGACAATAAATTGATCTAGACCTCTGTGTACTCCCAGACGGCCGAAAGCAGCCTTGAGGTTTGTTTCGAAGTCATGCACTGAGATTGCGTGAAAATACCGGACGCGGCAGCAACATGGCAATGTACTATATATACCTAGTTTCATCTTCATGTCTGCGTTTAAGCAATGAAATGCAGATTTTTAGCATAGCAAACATGAACAGATGATGGAGAGAGTTTTTTTTTTTTTTTTCAGTACATGGAGACGCAACTTTTGGCATCTAACCACGGTATTTTATTGTTTAAAATGTTTGTCGAGTTAATAAGATAACAGCAGACGATAAAAACCACCTTGAAGAGCGATTATGTGCCGTAGTTGTGTTCGGGCCTCGGGAGGATATAGCCAAAGCAACAGAAGTGTCAGAATTAAGGACTACTACAGATGTTAAATGATTATGTCACTTCAGAAAGACGGTGTCTCACTATACATTGCTCGAATGCTAATCGAATTACCATCACGATGAATTCTTCCATAATTTAATTTTTATATTATCCGGCCATCGACACCGCATGATCAAAAAAGTTCTGGCCAAAAAAGTTTGGAGACCCCTCATGCATGCATGGTTGCACGCCGGCAAGTACGCACATGCAACATAGTTTTTATTTATGCTGTTTGGGGGGGGGGGGGGGGGGGCATAACTAATCTGGATCACGTTTAGTTAAGACGTGATATGGTACATTACAGTGTTCATTATACCTATGCATGTTTTTGGAATCTATAGGGAACGTTGTTTATTACGATGGACATCTATTTAAAGTGTACGCACGCTAGCTGCCATCGTATGGTTATACGCGTGTAATATGTGCCATGGGAAGGGATGAAGAAGCAATAAGTAAAGTTTGCGGCGATGGGGGGAGGCAGGGGCTCCCTTCACACTCGCATACTTTTTTGTTGTATCGAGCTTGTTTTACCAGGCACACATTGACGCCCCCTATAGACGAGGTTGTGGAACCCACAAAACGTCATGGAATCTTACAGGTTCCCTGCCCTCCTACAGCTGAAGCACGAATTCCGCGGCGCTTCTTGCGACTGGGAGCTGAACTCTCGTTAGCAGGCAGGAACGATGCAGCGTACGCGTATGTTGGTGCCGGAGCAAATTAGCGTGCATGCAAATGAACTGGCCAAAGTAGCGGCTCGGAAAACAAGCTTGGCCGACACGGCCAAGCCGCACCTACCTCAAGTAAACCAGAAGGTGCATGTTTTTGCACGAAGTTGGGCCGACTGGCCGTAAGGCTTTACCAAAAATGTTTACGTGTAAACAAGCGACGCCAGCGCGATCGCCGGCTTTTCAAAACAAAACATCTGCCAAGCACCTGGTGCGGTACCACGTACGCTTGTAGAACGGTACACTAGAAATATTTGCTAGTACACTCTAACAGGAACACGAAGAAAATTCATGCACGCGGTAGCAGCTACATAGAACCGCTACAAGCCACGCCAAGATGCCCCGCCCATGCTTGAACAACTTCGACGTTCAACACCAGATGGCGACTGCTGCGCATCAAGTTGGAAGCCGTGCGGAGTAACAAACACCGCAATTTGTAACAATGTTATTAGCTTTTAATTAAGAATATGGCAACCTGTAAAGATTCTTTATTAAGAAGTATGTGTGAGAGAACCCAGAAAGAAATAACCTCTCTAAAAAAATAGCAAGCGTTGAGGCTTAAGTATGAAAATTTTAGAATAGCTTGAGGCAACCGCTTGACCAAGAAAGCGAGCCCATGTGCGAGACAACCCTCGGCGTACTCTGTGAATGTTATCGCTCAGGTCTCTCCTCAAATCCACGCATTAATCTTTCGCCTTTTACTAAAGATTACCGTGGGGAGGGACACTCCAATGAGCCTATAGGCCAATTTTTGGGAGGCCTTGCCCGTTTGGGCGGGGCCTAATGTTGAAATCAAAAGAAAGAATATACGCACTTCGCCGGCGAGACATTTGTCCTGCCTTGCGAGCCTTCTTGTCAGCTTCGGCTGTACCAATTGTCCGCAGAGGGAAAAATGTGCTTTACGGGGGTGCAATAGCTGACGATACCAACTCCCACGCTTATCGAAGCGTTTTTATTGCGTGACAGAGTGCAAAATTATTATTCCTGATTGTATATTGTACTCTATAGTAGTAACGCTATTTTTTTTCTATTATAAACGTAAAATAACGTTGAGCATCATCGACTTCCCCCGTGACCCTGGCCTGGATTGAAAATTTTTCGCTAACCGGCAAGCACTGGATTCATTGGTTCGTACACTTATGCTGGTTGCTTATTTTGTGCTAAAACCAGTTTATTGCGCTTCGACCCCTTGCGTTACTTAACTTGGGGTGACGTGTTTGCGAGCAGAGATGTAAGCCCGAAAGCTAGGTTTTGGTCGTGAGCTATGGGGAACAAGTCTGCATCGAAACGGGAGCCGGATTATGCTGCGACTGAGGATGGCAATACCGGTGATCGTTTAACATCGCTGCTTGAATCTTTATGCAATATTCGTCTCGTTAAATTGCGGACGGAGACAAGTTAACGAACTATTTCCTGCATTACATGGGTAGTCAGGACCCTCTGTTGCTGTTTCCGAAATAAATCTTCAGTTGCGAGATCGTTATACAGACACAATCACGAAAGAAAGAGAGCGACATCGGAACGCACGCACGCCACACTTTTCATCTCGTTGTAGCCTTGGCCGTAGTATATATATATATATATATATATATATATATATATATATATATATAGAGAGAGAGAGAGAGAGAGAGAGTTTTCGAGTGCGCTGGCAACTTCTTTCGTCCACAAAATCGGATAACCCGTTGGTAAATTGAAATGAAAGTACTGAATTTAATGTATTAAACAGTTGCACTCATGATAATTCCCCCATATTTCGTACTTGTTGGTTCTAAGTGTTCTTGATGTTCAGTTTGATTTACCTTAGAGCATTTATTTTTGCAGTAATGAAGCGGTGCATCACGTTCGTGCAGAAAAAGAATGCAACAGTTCTAATAGCTTCATGTCTGTCATGCATTTGCTTGTGGAACCAGCAGTGTGCTATCTTCCAGTGCATAAATGAGCGCACAAATGCTCTCATTTGTGATCCTTAGCTGTTGACACGCGTTGTAGTTAGGCAGACACTAATTTTATGGACAGTAGCAATATTTATTTAATTAACATGCTGCTTAAGCACCCTAGAACAGTGTACACTTGCATGTGTTCTGCAGTCTAAAACCATTACAATATATATGTAATGTCACACATTGTTGAATTTCATATTGCAAAATTGTGCTTTTTAAATTTCTGATGCAGTCAAAATTTCTGTTCCAGACATGCAGTAAAGAGGATGGCACCAGTGTAAAGCTACGCACTCCACTCACTAAAGAAAAGCTACTTCCTGCTACAACAAGGCCATTGTGTGGACTTTGGCTGCTACTATAAGGTAAACAACACCAGGTTCAGAAATAAATATGCTTGATATATGCTGTATTGGCTTGTTATTCTTGAGATACATGTTATTTGTTTGTAGCAGAGGATATGAATGTTTGTTCATATTTGCGGTTCAGCATAATTGGTTCAAACATAAAAGAACACACTACATGAGTTTGGCTAATCTGTGCTGTATCTCATGTGTTACTGTTCTGCCCCAACAGAATCTGCACCAAGCAAACCTTGGTCCTCGTCACAGGAGCCCACATATACACTGACTGGAAGGGGCTGGAGCCGAATTTGCAAGGCTTTTGCACCACAAACAAATGAGCAGATGTAGAAGTATTTGGATGAGATATCAAGTCTACGGAGGACTGTGTCACGCCTGAAAAGAGCCTCAGCCATCATTCCACCAGCACGGATATTGGCCGAATCATCCAGGTACCTCAACAAAGACTTTCTAGAAATCCTTCGTGTTGAGATGCACCTGCAACCATTGAACAAGCACGGACGACGCTGGCGAAAAGAGTTACGTCAGTTTGCCCTTCCCTAATCAGCTTCCTGGTCATGTCAAATTCCATTTGTGCCAAGTATACATTTTTTTTCTATAAATGCAAGCTTTTTCATTCCCCATTCTCGTTATAGATCATTCTTCTTCCTCATCCAAACATGAAGGTCAACCGATTCTTTGTTAATACTTAATACCATTCTCTGTCTAGTAGCATATACCATATCTGTAGCAGTATTTCCTAGTGTACATTGCCATGTGCAATTCCTCTCCTGAAATAGCCGATACGGCATCGGCATGCGTCTTGTATTAACCTTTGCACCGTGTGCTACACGTATAGCGTTTGACTTTTCCTAATGTTTTTGGCCTTCACTGCTTGCAGAGCTGAGTCGCTTCTTTCTTGAATGCAAGCTTTCTCATTGCCATATTTAAATCCTAGTGTCATTCAGCATTGCTCTTCTTGCTCGATAGCCTAGGTGTAGTCTTGCTTGTCTAGCTTTGTCTTGCTCGATAACCTTCAGTGTAGCACAAGCTACACTGAAGTGATTAATTACAGAGTCTGGTTTCGCTGCCGTCCTACTTGGTCGTGGTCGCCGTGTTACGTTTCTCGGATGTGGCGGCCTTGCCAGCTGCATTGGGAAGCAGTCTCTGGAGGTGAGCATTCGCTCCTGCAGTCCGCACAATGACGTAGACTCCCAATTTGCACACACCGTGATTGGTGCTCCCCGTTCCGTCCTTTCCTGCTGCAGCCGTGGGCAAATTGTGCATGTGGCCTTCCTCGGCCGTGATTTGGCGTGAACGATGACCAACATTTAGAAGAGTGTGGGCGTAGGCCAGTTGGTGATGCATGATTTGGGAAGTTACCGCAAAAAACAGACGATACGAAGAAAGAGAAAACATGAAGCGGTACTGACAACTGTTGATTTAATGAAACGAGCGCCGAACTTATATAGATCAGACACACGTGTGCACCCGAAAAGCAACGAGAAAACCAATAATAACACAGAGCGACCTTCAAGAGGGGTGCGCGATACAAATGCTAAGATACACGCTGGAGAAACCAATAATAACACAGAGCGACCTTCAAGAGGGGTGCGCGATACAAATGCTAAGATACACGCTGGCATGCTAAGTCACTCAAGGCACTCTTGAAGTTTTTGCGATCGAGTGAACTTTCTGACAGACTATAGTTCTCACAGACGTTTCCAACCTCCTCTATTTTTTTATTCCTTGTATTTTTTTTCGTGACTGCTTTTTCTCTTTCATATTCTTTCCGCCTTTCATTTACCCCTTCCCCCAGTGCAGGGTAACAAACCAGAATCTTTTCGTGTTAACCTCCCTGCCTTTCCCACCCCGTTTCTCTCTCTCTCTCTCTCTCTCTCTCTCTCTCTCTCTCTCTCTCATATATATATATATATATATATATATATATATATATGGAGTACATAGCATAGAGGGAATTACTTTGTTATTGGAGTTCATTTTTAAAATAAATAATGTTGTGCTAAGTTTGCAACCTTGTGGCACGCCGTTTTCCTGGACAAATATGTGCGAGAGCACAGTGCCCATACGGATTTGGAATGTTCTGTCGGACATGAAATCTGCAAGACAGTTCAGCATTTTGCCACGGATTCCCAGAACAGCGAGGTCACGTAAGATTCCAAATCTCCAAGTAGTATCATATGCATGCTTTTTCGAGATCAAAGAAAACTGTTAGACAGTGCTGTTTGTGCAAGAATGCTTCACGTATTTCGTATTTTAGTCGGACGAGGTAGTGAGTCGTAGAGTAGCCTTTCGACATTGAGTGTCTGGACATGCGAGTCTGCTGCATGGGAGAAACCATGCACAATCGAACAATGTTTGTTTCCTCAGGCCCAGTCAACTGGCCCCAAAGCAGTGAACCCACCAGCCTTTTACAAGCACGTCATAGGTATCTATAAGAGAATTTCCTCTTCACAACTAGAAACGCCCCTCTTAGAAGTGAGTAATACAGAATTGGCACAAGAGCTCCTACTAAGGTCTGTAAGCGAAACCAGGAAAACGCATTTCCATTGGGTCTTGTTAACCCCCAGCTGGTTGCCGGGAGAAATTCAAGATATAGTTTGGCGCTTCGGTTAGTCTGTCTTGCCCACAGCGGACCGAATGTATAAATGACACTATGTTAACAATGAACAATGTGTTAACTGCCGAGTATATGAAGATAACAAACATGCACTGCTGTCTTGTCGGGTAGCCAAAACATTTTGGACGCTGATGGACATGATATATCACACACTAAAGATTCAAAGATTCATTAACAAAGGACCATGCCCACATAACAGCCTGGCCCGGCTCTTAATTGCGGTCGGGTTCTTTGTCTTATGGGAAAGCAGGGGTCTGGCTGTTAACCAGAGTAAGCCCCGAAAGAACCAGTGGACGTTGCTCTCAAGAATGCATAACATAGTTACCAACCATTTGGAGGTAGAATTCCTGAAGAAGTGGTCGTGCCCTTTCATTGAATTCGCACATGGTAGAGTGCAATTTAAGTGCAACCCGAATGAAGGGCTGCGCAGAACTTGATGTATACATTGTTTGTGCCTTAAACACAGGGTCATAAACCCTGCCACAGATCTCGTACATGTGATAAACAATGTGAACTAGTTCGCCTCAACCTGTCTGGAACCTGTCGGTGAATCTGATTGCTGTAACCTGCCTGGAACCTGTTTTATGTACCTGAGTTTCGAATAAAAATTTCTTATTCGCCTTTTGCTCAAGATTATCGTGCACTACACGTCAGGTGGACCCAGGTTGCCCTGACTGGAAGCTTTACTTCCTTCTTCCTCAGCACTAGACTCCATTTGTTTTCCCAGAGCACATTCTATCACTGTGTGCCTCGCTCAGGAACCCCGTCCCCATTCTATGCGATGGCTGCCAATTGATTGGCACGCCTTCGCAAGGTCCATTCCGACATCGATCTAATTTCTACTCCGCTTCAAAAACTAGTTGATATCTTTACCCTCGGTCTCCCCCTGCATTGCCAAAGGATATGACCTGTCTTTTCACAGGCCAAGCTGGAAGCTCATTACGGCAAGCTTCCTTGACGCTAGGCTAGCTACATTCATGTACCGCCTGGCGCGAAGCTGTTTGCCGATTAGCTTCCGACCCTTCACAGCCATCTTGGCTCGTGGAGTGTGCCCTTTTTGTGGCGGTCGAGAGGATACAGTTCACATCTTTTCGCAGTGTTTACTTTCTGCTGCTCTCCTCTAACGGATAGCTAGTTTGTTTAGTCTCCCACGCGTTCCATTTCAGACAGTTCGTTTCCTGCACCCTTTGCCTACCCAGGCGATCAACCAGTTCGTGCTTCTTCTTGTCGAGTGCTCATACCAAGTTTGGTTAGCACGCTGTGATGTGGTTTTCGGGGGAGAGGGGCCGGGTCTTCACGAAGTGCCATGGAAAAGCGCGGAAGGAGGTCTGGTTCCATCTCACCCGGGAGCGGCATCACCTAGGCGAGAAGTTTCTCGAAGTGTGGGCTCGCCCTGCTGTGATTTTCGATGAGTCAGGTGGAAAGCTTTCCATTAAGTTCTGATGCATTCTTCTAAGGTCACTCGACTGGACAGCATGCGCCAGTCGATCCACGTGTTTCCGTTCGCCTCAGTGGACCACAGAGTTGGAACCGGTGCTGGCGCTGCGCCGCGGACGGCTTCTGTTGTCTCCATGGTTGTTTGCCTTGACACCTTTTCCGTCGCGGTAATCCAGGGATCTGATGGGCTCGTGTCCCTGATGACCGAGATGGCTGTTTGTGTGAAGCGCGAAATAGCACGGTGTGTGCCGCTCCACAGTGGCCCCCTTGTCCGGGAAGGACCGTTGGCCCAAACCAAAGCCCCCCCACCCAGTCAGCCCGGGTAGGGGGGGGGGGTGCCGGGGTCAATGTACCGAATGATGCTGGGTTGATGACTACATGTACGCTCTGGGGCGCGGTACCTACGGGTGCCAAGTCCCCTTCCCATCTGACAACGGCACTAAAGATTACCGGGGGGAGGGACACTCCAATGAGCCTATAGGCCAATTTTTGGGAGGCCTTGCCCGTTTGGGCGAGGCCTAACAGTGAAATCTAAGGAAAGAATTGCGGCACGAAGAAATACATCGCTCCATCACGTTTCACTGAAAGTCGAGTCTTTCTTTAATATGGAAAATTTCGAGGGCGCTTAAGCTTCGTGCTGTGGATATCGTCGGGTTTGGTGAAATAACGTAGTCCGCGGTTAGCATACGCTGCTGTGAACATGTCAGCCGAATTTCGCTGTCTTGATCATGATTTCATGGCATCCCCTTTGAAACGGGGCGGTGACAAATAGTAACGCAAACTGCTTGATTTATTCAGGTATGCTATACAAGTTTTACAGCTAAGCTTTATATGGCTAGTCGAAATCACGTGTCCACAGAAAACTATGATTATCAGCATTCAGCTCGAGCGTCGTCATCTTTTTCCGCAGCTGGCTTCGTCATTGGCGGAATTCGCCATCGGGACATACCAGCACTCGTCGGCCAACATGTCGTGGAGCGTTGAGATAAGGAAACAAATATTGCAGCTCTCGGGTTTGAGTGTCTGGACAAGCGAGTCTGCTGCATGGGAGAAACCATGCACAATGGAACAATGTTATTAGCTTTTAAACAAGAATATGGCAACCCGAAAAGTTTCTTCATTAATAAGTGTATGTGAGAACACCCAGAAAGGAATACTCTCTAAAAAATAGCAAGCTAGGTCTGCGTTTTAAGTATGAAAATTTTAGAATATCATGAACAATGGCTTGGTCATGAAAGCGAGCCCATGTGCGAGACCACCCTAGGCGCACGCAACTGTTGTTATTGCTCAGGTCTCTCCTCAACTCCACGCATTAATCTTTCGCCTTTTACTAAAGATTACCGTGGGGAGGGACACTCCAATGAGCCTATAGGCCAATTTTTGGAAGGCCTTGCCCGTTTGGGCGAGGCCTAACATCGAAATCTAAAGAAAGAATTGTGGCATGAAGGAATACATCGCTCCATCACGGTTCACTGAAAGTCGAGTCTTCGATTACTATGAAAAATTGCGAGGACGCTTAAGCTTTGTGCTGAGGATACATTCGTGTTTGGTGAAATAACATAGTCCGCTGTTAGCATACGCTGCTGTGAACAAGTCAGCCGAGCTTTGCTGTCTTGATGATGATTTCATGGAATTCCCTTTGAAATGGGGCGGTGGCAAATATTAACGCAACCTGATTGATTTATTCAGGTATGCTATGCAAGTTTTACAGCTAAGCTTATATGGCTAGTCGAAATCACCTGTCCACAGAAAACTATGATTATCAGCATTCGGGCGAGCGTCGTCGTCTTTTTCCGCAGCTGGCTTCGTCATTGGCGGACTTCGCCATCGGGACCTACCAGCACTCGTCGGCCAACATGTCGTGGAGCGTTGAGATAAGGAAACAAATATTGCAGCTCTCGGGTTTGAGTGTCTGGACAAGCGACTCTGCTGCATGGGAGAAACCATGCACAATGGAACAATGTTATTAGCTTTTAAACAAGAATATGGCAACCCGAAAAGTTTCTTCATTAATAAGTGTATGTGAGAACTCCCAGAAAGGGATACTCTCTCTAAAAAAATAGCAAGGTCTGCGTTTTAAGTATGAAAATTTAAGAATATCATGAACAATGGCTTGGTCATGAAAGCGAGCCCATGTGCGAGACCACCCTAGGCGCACGCGACTGTTGTCATTGCTCAGGTCTCTCCTCAAATCCACGCATTAATCTTTCGCCTTTTACTAAAGATTACCGTGGGGAGGGACACTCCAATGAGCCTATAGGCCAATTTTTGGAAGGCCTTGCCCGTTTGGGCGAGGCCTAACATCGAAATCTAAAGAAAGAATTGTGGCATGAAGGAATACATCGCTCCATCACGGTTCACTGAAAGTCGAGTCTTCGATTACTATGAAAAATTGCGAGGACGCTTAAGCTTTGTGCTGAGGATACATTCGTGTTTGGTGAAATAACATAGTCCGCTGTTAGCATACGCTGCTGTGAACAAGTCAGCCGAGTTTTGCTCTCTTGATGATGATTTCATGGCATCCCCTTTGAGACGGGGCGGTGACAAATAGTAACGTAACCTGATTGATTTATTTAGGTATGCTTTACAAGCTTTACAGCTAAGCCTAAATGACTAGTCTAAATCACCTGTCCACCGAAAACTATGATTATCAGCATTCGGGCGAGCGTCGTCGTCTTTTTCCGCAGCTGGCTTCGTCATTGGCGGACTTCGCCATCGGGACCTACCAGCACTCGTCGGCCAACATGTCGTGGAGCGTTGAGATAAAGAAACAAATATTGCAGCTACTCGGGTTTGAGTGTCTGGACAAGCGAGTCTGCTGCATGGGAGAAACCATGCACAATGGAACAATGTTATTAGCTTTTAAACAAGAATATGGCAACCCGAAAAGTTTCTTCATTAATAAGTGTATGTGAGAACTCCCAGAAAGGGATACTCTCTCTAAAAAAATAGCAAGGTCTGCGTTTTAAGTATGAAAATTTAAGAATATCATGAACAATGGCTTGGTCACTGAAAGCGAGCCCATGTGCGAGACCACCCTAGGCGCACGCGACTGTTGTCATTGCTCAGGTCTCTCCTCAAATCCACGCATTAATCTTTCGCCTTTTACTAAAGATTACCGTGGGGAGGGACACTCCAATGAGCCTATAGGCCAATTTTTGGAAGGCCTTGCCCGTTTGGGCGAGGCCTAACATCGAAATCTAAAGAAAGAATTGTGGCATGAAGGAATACATCGCTCCATCACGGTTCACTGAAAGTCGAGTCTTCGATTACTATGAAAAATTGCGAGGACGCTTAAGCTTTGTGCTGAGGATACATTCGTGTTTGGTGAAATAACATAGTCCGCTGTTAGCATACGCTGCTGTGAACAAGTATGCCGAGCTTTGCTGTCTTGATGATGATTTCATGGAATTCCCTTTGAAATGGGGCGGTGGCAAATATTAACGCAACCTGATTGATTTATTCAGGTATGCCTATGCAAGTTTTACAGCTAAGCTTTATATGGCTAGTCGAAATCACCTGTCCACAGAAAACTATGATTATCAGCATTCGGGCGAGCGTCGTCGTCTTTTTCCGCAGCTGGCTTCGTCATTGGCGGACTTCGCCATCGGGACCTACCAGCACTCGTCGGCCAACATGTCGTGGAGCGTTGAGATAAGGAAACAAATATTGCAGCTCTCGGGTTTGAGTGTCTGGACAAGCGACTCTGCTGCATGGGAGAAACCATGCACAATGGAACAATGTTATTAGCTTTTAAACAAGAATATGGCAACCCGAAAAGTTTCTTCATTAATAAGTGTATGTGAGAACTCCCAGAAAGGGATACTCTCTCTAAAAAAATAGCAAGGTCTGCGTTTTAAGTATGAAAATTTAAGAATATCATGAACAATGGCTTGGTCATGAAAGCGAGCCCATGTGCGAGACCACCCTAGGCTACACGCGACTGTTGTCATTGCTCAGGTCTCTCCTCAAATCCACGCATTAATCTTTCGCCTTTTACTAAAGATTACCGTGGGGAGGGACACTCCAATGAGCCTATAGGCCAATTTTTGGAAGGCCTTGCCCGTTTGGGCGAGGCCTAACATCGAAATCTAAAGAAAGAATTGTGGCATGAAGGAATACATCGCTCCATCACGGTTCACTGAAAGTCGAGTCTTCGATTACTATGAAAAATTGCGAGGACGCTTAAGCTTTGTGCTGAGGATACATTCGTGTTTGGTGAAATAACATAGTCCGCTGTTAGCATACGCTGCTGTGAACAAGTCAGCCGAGTTTTGCTGTCTTGATGATGATTTCATGGCATCCCCTTTGAAATGGGGCGGTGGCAAATATTAACGCAACCTGATTGATTTATTCAGGTATGCTATGCAAGTTTTACAGCTAAGCTTTATATGGCTAGTCGAAATCACCTGTCCACAGAAAACTATGATTATCAGCATTCGGGCGAGCGTCGTCGTCTTTTTCCGCAGCTGGCTTCGTCATTGGCGGACTTCGCCATCGGGACCTACCAGCACTCGTCGGCCAACATGTCGTGGAGCGTTGAGATAAGGAAACAAATATTGCAGCTCTCGGGTTTGAGTGTCTGGACAAGCGACTCTGCTGCATGGGAGAAACCATGCACAATGGAACAATGTTATTAGCTTTTAAACAAGAATATGGCAACCCGAAAAGTTTCTTCATTAATAAGTGTATGTGAGAACTCCCAGAAAGGGATACTCTCTCTAAAAAAATAGCAAGGTCTGCGTTTTAAGTATGAAAATTTAAGAATATCATGAACAATGGCTTGGTCATGAAAGCGAGCCCATGTGCGAGACCACCCTAGGCACACGCGACTGTTGTCATTGCTCAGGTCTCTCCTCAAATCCGGTGTTAGGCTGTCCGTTTGCCGCCAGAACCAAGTCTGAGTGTGCCCGCGCGTGGGCGGCACGCGGGGTCATCGCCGTCATGCCACCGCCGAAGCAACATTTCTTCAACTTGAGGTCGCCGCCGGGTACGTCGGTGGACGAAGTAATTGACGCCGTCGAGGGACTCGTCACGGTAAACGAAATCTACAGCGTACAGCACCTCGGTGCGTTCGACTTTCAAGTCGGCATAAACTCGGCATCTGCAGTCCAGCATCTTCTTGAAGTAGGCGGCCTCCGCCTTGGGAACCAAGTTGTACCCCTAGTACCTGTGGCACGACAAGTAGCCAGTGTCACCTGTATGTACCTTCCGAGCTACATTTCGGACAATGAAGTAGCCACAAGCCTGAAGACGTTTGGAACCACATTGCGAATTGAAGAAGCACGGTACAAGGACAGACCCAGCATACGCACGGGCACAAGGTACCTGAAAATGGAAATGAAGCAAGACAACCCCCTCCCGAATTTCGCCCGAGTAAGCGGGCACCGTGCTACGTTCGAGTACCGCGGCGTTCGCCGGCTATGTCGTCGGTGTAGTCTGGAGGGACACTACAAGGCACAGTGCCAGACACCGTTCTGCAGAAGGTGCGGCATTTACGGCCATCCGGAAGAGACCTGCTCACTAGCGTGTCGCCGCTGTGGCGGCGCGCACGCAAGTGTGGACTGCACAGCCAGGAAATCGTACAGCATGGCGGCCATGGAAGTTGACGACTTTCCGCCGCTTGGAAGGGCGACAGAGACCGAGAAATCCCGTCGGAGGATGACGCCTCTGACGGCGGCAAGTCGGACCCAACAAAGGGACCGCAACAGCAGGGAAGAACCCCGTCCTGCGATACAAGCCCCCACACAGAGTGTGGAAACGCAGGGCCCGCAAGAAAACCACCCGAGAAGCCAGGACAACGCTGGCACCAAGACGCCGAGCCCACACGGCGACGAACGGCTAGGAGGCGAGGCAGTAGCTGCACAAGATGGCGGCCAAAGCAACCAGGAAGGCGCGCAACATGGCGACGACGGCACCACGCCGCACCGGCAAGGTGAGTTGCGGCAGGACCCCGAGCTGACGCCCGGCTTGAGAGGAACGCAAACAAGTCAGCATAAAGAAGTCAACGAATACCCAAACCAATGGTGGGACAAGAAAGGCGACGACGACGGGCAAGAAAACGCCCGCTCAAGCATTGGACAACACAGCGGTTTGACGACACGGCCAAACCACGAACCAGGGAAAAAAGAAGACACACAAGGACAGGAATCAGCCTCCTAAAACGCATTTTATTGCGCAGCAGCAGCCGCCAGCCCCACACGGCATCCCCCAAGGGGGACCGAACCGGGGAGACGAACATGGCGCCCGACGAAGTTCGGAATCGAGCACAGAGGGAAAAAACCAGTGGGAAGTCGAAGCGTCGTCATCGACGTCCGATGAATCCAGCACGCTCGTCATCGACGAAGCAGCACCACAGTCGCCAAGGCACAAGAACAGCGAGGATACGAGCAAGCGCGGAATTCGCAGCCAGATAACGAACAAAGACGGAAGCCAGGCACAGCGGCCCGGAACAACCAGCCACGGCGACAGCAGTCCCCTCTTGGACACAGAGGGAGGCGGAACAGAGCGCGCGCATGGGAGCGCGAAGAAACCAAGGCGCGACGACAGTGCTGAACGGCAGACAGTCTGGTCAGTTGGGACTTTATGGGAGGACTTAACGCCTGGGCAACGCGGCAGTGTACCAGGGACCGTCGACCCGATGGACGCTGACGACAGTGACTTTTACTAGGTATGTGGGCGACAACCGCATTCACACTCTTCGTTACCCCGCGGTAGCCAACCTACCTCATTGGTAATTAAGCCTGTCCTATGCTGTTGCGCAGCCAGTCTATGACACTAGCGGCCCTTTCGTGCCAAACGTTTCAGGGTGTGTGTTCCCCCCCCCCCCCCCCTTTTTTTTTTTTTTTTTTTTTTTTTTTTTTCTTGTCGTTCAGCCGAGCAGCTGGTCACTTGCAAAGGTACGCCCCAAATTTCGTCCTTAGCACACTGTCTTGGCCCTTTAACAGGCGCAGCACTTTGAATGGCAACCGCATTATTTGCCACTTCACGTCGCTCTGTTTGTGACCGCTCGCGCGGCCTGTGTGGCCGGCACGGTTTGAGAAATACGCGAGAGCAGCGGTTTTTTTTTTCTTTCGCGCGCAACTGATGGTGGTGGTGATGCGGTGCGCGCTGGCCGACGCTTGTCGACTTAGAGAGTGCTTTATGTGTTGTGTTACGCTATGCTTGTACAAATTCCCCCCCCCCCCCCCTCCGCCAGTTTTTTGCGCTCAGCCGAGCAGCTGGTCACTCGCAAAGGCACACCCCCAAAATCGTTGAATGGAGGCAGGCCACGTAAACGTGCCACGGGCAATTCCAAAGATATAGACGACGGACCAAATTTCGTCTTTCGCACACTCCCTTGCCCTTTAATCGGCACAGCACCCTTAATGGCAAAGCGTAGTGGGCAGCTGCTCGGACCGCATTATTTGCCACTTCACGGAACCGCTTTGCTTGTAAGCGCTAGCGCGGCCTGGGTGGCCGGCCCGATTTGAGAAATACGCGGGACCAGCGTTGTCCTTCTGTCTTTGGTTTTTTTTTTTTTTTTTTTTTTTGCGCACAACTGGTGGTGGTGGCGGAGACGCAGCATGCGTTGGTCTACGCTTGTTGACTTTAGAGTGTGTTTTACATGTCATGCTATGCTTATACAAATCCCCCCCCCCTCGCCCACGGTTTTTTTTTTTTTTTTTTTTTTTTTTTTTTTTTTTTGCGCACAACTGGTGGTGGTGGTGGAGACGCAGCATGCGTTGGTCTACGCTTGTTGTCTTTAGAGTGTGTTCTACATGTCATCCTATGCTTATACAAATGCCCCCCCCCCCTCGCCCACGGTCCTTTTTTTTTTTTTTTGCCCAACTGGTGGTGGTGGTGGAGACGCAGCATGCGTTGGTCTACGCTTGTTGTCTTTAGAGTGTGTTTTACATGTCATCCTATGCTTATACAAATGCCCCCCCCCCCCCGCCCACGGCTTTTTTTTTTTTTTTCTCTCTCTCTGCACAGTATTCTCCATGGGGTCAGCCGCCCATTAACGCACACTCGTGTCGCCAAATAGTGCATGATGTGTACGCGTGCTTCTTTATGCAACAGGCAGGTTGCTAAATTGCGTTCATTCGAGTGTTTTGATTTCTGTTGTATAATGCATGTAACCCTGTGGTGATGGGCACGAGCACTTCACATAGTAGGGTAATGTTTTCTTAAGATGTAACACACCCAACAAGGACTGGGCTATGCATTTGAGCATAATTCGCCAGAGCAAGTGGGTCAGGTTTGCAGGGAAAATCGGACCAGATTAACGGGGTCAACGGAATCTAAATGTCCATACCATATATGACAATGTCTTGCTCTCATTAAACGATGCCACTAAAGATAATCACGTGGAATGTTAGGGGACTTAGTAACCAGGCTAAGCAAAAAACCGTAGCAAGACTCGCCAGAAAACAACACTGTGATATCTTATGTTTACAAGAAACAAACATAGATTCATTAGAGAAAGTTAAAGGCCTTGAAAGGCAGTTCCGGGCTAAAGGTTTTTTCTCATTCCCTATGCACCAAGCGTGCGGGGCAGGTATCATAGTATTAAACTGGTCACTCCTAAATGGATGCCACTTTAGCTTTGATCCAGAAGGTCGAATGGTAATACTCGATTTCGAGTACCAAACAGAGAAATTTAGGCTTATAAACATTTACGCACCAGTTAAAAGCCCAGCAATGGCCAGCTTTTATAAGCAACTGAGCTCATTATTCTTAGAAAGGAAACACATCATCCTCACCGGAGACTTCAACTGTGTCTTAAACAATCTAACTGATAGAACAGGTCCGGCTAGAGAAAGGGTAGACATATATATTTCGGAGCTTAAAAAACTCGTAGAACAGTTTAATTTAATAGACGCATATGTGTTAAAACACGGCCAAACATTTCAGCACACATGGAGTCGTAATAATACACAGGCTCGCTTGGATCGCATGTATGTATCCCCTTCCTTAGAATCCTCGATCGTAGACTGCAGGGCAGTCGAACCTCCTCCTTTCGCCCTAGATATCTCGGACCACAGACCAGTGGAAATGGTCTGTGAAATTAAAGATAGATTATTCTACTCCCACCTGTGGCGCGTAGATAACAAGCTTTTTTATGACGAAACGGCAATGGCCAGCCTTCGCAACCGTTTAGCAGCATCCATGAACACAGGGAGCTGGGATGAGCTCAAAAAGTTATGGAAGAATATATGCACAGATGAAGGGAAGAAACTTAAGCACAGGTACTCAAATTCAATCAGAGGCACATTACAACGAATCCGAATAGTTCAGCGGGGCGAACCATCCTCAATGTTAATGAAAACTTATCTGAACGATCTCAAGATGAGATTATCGCGGTTAAGGAGCCTAACGTCCTCTGCCACTTCATTTCAAGCTAGACACTTGCCAAGCTCGCACCCAGAAGTTCTTAATTACGTAAGCAGTCGTAGACTGAATCAAATGAGGAACATGAACTTCAGTAAACAGGACACATTAAGGTTTTATGCACACTTTGAGAGACTCTCAACCCATGAACTTGAATTAAAACTAGATAGCGTACTCGAACATCCTTTCTTAGTAAACTTGCCACAACTTTCCCCTGAAGAATACTGTTACTTAGTTACCCCAATAACATTAGAAGAGCTCTCACGAGCATTAAAACATTTGAATAAAGGTTCAGCACCAGGTTGCGACGGTCTTACAGCGGAATTTTATGACACATTCTGGGACCTTATAGGACCAAAGTTGTGTGAAGTACTCAACAAGTTCATGAGTTCGCACACTCTCCCACAGTCATTCAAACAAGGCAGGATAATTTTACTCCCTAAATCAGATGAAGGTCTCGAGGACCCACACAACTGGCGTCCCATCACATTGTTAGGTACCGATTACAAGTTGCTGGCAACTGTTTTGACAATGCGAGTGCAAGAAATCATGCCATCATTAATCCATTCTTGGCAGTCATGTTCTGTTTCGGGGCGTAATGTCCAAACCTTAAATATGCTCAATAGGGACATCATAGAATACACGAGCGCAAGGCAAGCCAAAGGGTGGTTAACTTCCCTCGATCAAGCACAAGCTTTCGATAGGGTTGAACACACATATATATTTGCAACATTATTGGCCTTCGGGTTTCCCAGGCAGTTTGTGTATCTGATAATGGAACTGTACAATGATATCGGTAGTGACCTGACTATGAACCAGGAGATAGTTGCGTCTTTTCAGGTTTCACGAGGCGTGCGGCAAGGATGCCCGCTTTCTCCCTTGCTTTTCGCACTAACAATGGAACCTTTTCTGTTGCAGGTAGAACAACACAAAAGTGTATTAGGGTTACAACTTCCAGGCAACTGCTCGCTTAAAGTCGCAGCATACGCAGATGATGTGACACTGTACCATAGAGATGAAGATAGCCTAGCTATAGTCCTAGGTGTGTTTGCAGAATATGCATCCATTTCTGGCGCTAAACTTAATGTACATAAAAGTAAGTCTCTCTGTTTGCATTCTTCAGCACTAACAACATTGCATGGTGTCACCGTAGTAAACAGGATCCGTATACTAGGGATAGAATATGTTGCGAATGGAGTATCAGTTGAGAGCTGGAGGACAGAACTCCAGTCCTTCAAAGAGGAAGTCACCCAAGTCCTTGGGTTTAGCTTTCCTTTTAGCGTACGAAGGTACCTCACAATGAACGTTCTAACAGGCCGATTGTGGTTCCTAGCAAATTCTGTAGTCATACCATATCAGATATCCAGGCAGGTAAAGACACAAATAATACGCTTCTTCTGGAACACAAAAACAGCTTTAGTAAAGTATGAGAATCTTGGTTTGCCAAGAGAGAAAGGCGGATGGAACATTCCCTCAGTTGTCGTCTTAGCAGACATCTATGCACTTAAAACCACATTGAGAGTGTTACAACTCAGCCCCAATCACCCAGCAAGGAAGCTTGCTTGTTATTTCTTGGGGGTCCAAAGTCGCCTGTTTCCTCAGGCCCAGTCGAATGGCCCCAAAGCAGTGAACCCACCAGCCTTTTATAAGCACGTCATAGGCATATATAAAAGAATCTCCTCCTTACAACTAGAAACACCCCTCCTAGAAACGAGTAATACAGAATTAGCACAAGAACTCCTACTAAAGTCTGTAGGCGAAACAACGAAAACGCATTTCCCTTGGGTCTTGTTAACCCCCAGCTGGTTGCCGGGAGAAATTCAAGATACAGTCTGGCGCTTCGGTTGGTCTGTCTTGCCCACAGCGGACCGAATGTATAAATGGCACTATGTTAAAAACGAACAATGTATTAACTGCCGAGCACATGAAGATAACAAACATGCACTGCTGTCTTGTCGGGTAGCCAAAACATTTTGGACGCTGATGGACAAGGCATATCACACGTTAAAGATTCAGAGGTTCATTAACCATGGACCATGCCCACATAACAGCCTGGCCCGGCTCTTAATTGCAGTCGGGTTCTTCGTCTTGTGGGAAAGCAGGGGACTGGCTGTTAACCAGGGTAAGCCCCGAAAGAACCAGTGGCTGTTGCTCTCAAGAATGTATAACATAGTTACCAACCATTTGGAGGTAGAATTCTTTTTCTTAGGGGAAGAAGAATTCCTCAAGAAGTGGTCGTGCCCTTTCATTGAACTCGCACATGGTAGAGTGCGATTTAAGTGCACCCCGATTGAGGGGCTGCGCAGAACTTGATGTATACATTGTTGAACCTAAAACGGCAGGAACATAATCTTGCCATACATTGATCTTGTATATGTGATACACCATGTGAACTAGTTTGCCTCAACGTGTCTGGAACCTGTCGGTGAATCCGACCGCTGTAACCTGCCTGGAAGCTGTTTGATGTACCTGAGTTTCGAATAAAAATTCCTTATTCGCCTTTTACTAAAGATTACCGTGGGGAGGGACACTCCAATGAGCCTATAGGCCAATTTTTGGAAGGCCTTGCCCGTTTGGGCGAGGCCTAACATCGAAATCTAAAGAAAGAATTGTGGCATGAAGGCAATACATCGCTCCATCACGGTTCACTGAAAGTCGAGTCTTCGATTACTATGAAAAATTGCGAGGACGCTTAAGCTTTGTGCTGAGGATACATTCGTGTTTGGTGAAATAACATAGTCCGCTGTTAGCATACGCTGCTGTGAACAAGTCAGCCGAGCTTTGCTGTCTTGATGATGATTTCATGGAATTCCCTTTGAAATGGGGCGGTGGCAAATATTAACGCAACCTGATTGATTTATTCAGGTATGCTATGCAAGTTTTACAGCTAAGCTTATATGGCTAGTCGAAATCACCTGTCCACAGAAAACTATGATTATCAGCATTCGGGCGAGCGTCGTCGTCTTTTTCCGCAGCTGGCTTCGTCATTGGCGGACTTCGCCATCGGGACCTACCAGCACTCGTCGGCCAACATGTCGTGGAGCGTTGAGATAAGAAACAAATATTGCAGCTACTCGGGTTTGAGTGTCTGGACAAGCGAGTCTGCTGCATGGGAGAAACCATGCACAATGGAACAATGTTATTAGCTTTTAAACAAGAATATGGCAACCCGAAAAGTTTCTTCATTAATAAGTGTATGTGAGAACTCCCAGAAAGGGATACTCTCTCTAAAAAAATAGCAAGGTCTGCGTTTTAAGTATGAAAATTTAAGAATATCATGAACAATGGCTTGGTCATGAAAGCGAGCCCATGTGCGAGACCACCCTAGGCACACGCGACTGTTGTCATTGCTCAGGTCTCTCCTCAAATCCACGCATTAATCTTTCGCCTTTTACTAAAGATTACCGTGGGGAGGGACACTCCAATGAGCCTATAGGCCAATTTTGGAAGGCCTTGCCCGTTTGGGCGAAGCCTAACATCGAAATCTAAAGAAAGAATTGTGGCATGAAGGAATACATCGCTCCATCACGGTTCACTGAAAGTCGAGTCTTCGATTACTATGAAAAATTGCGAGGACGCTTAAGCTTTGTGCTGAGGATACATTCGTGTTTGGTGAAATAACATAGTCCGCTGTTAGCATACGCTGCTGTGAACAAGTCAGCCGAGCTTTGCTGTCTTGATGATGATTTCATGGAATTCCCTTTGAGACTGGGGCGGTGGACAAATAGTAACGCAACCTGATTGATTTATTCAGGTATGCTATGCAAGTTTTACAGCTAAGCTTTATATGGCTAGTCTAAATCACCTGTCCACCGAAAACTATGATTATCAGCATTCGGGCGAGCGTCGTCGTCTTTTTCCGCAGCTGGCTTCGTCATTGGCGGACTTCGCCATCGGGACCTACCAGCACTCGTCGGCCAACATGTCGTGGAGCGTTGAGATAAGGAAACAAATATTGCAGCTCTCGGGTTTGAGTGTCTGGACAAGCGAGTCTGCTGCATGGGAGAAACCATGCACAATGGAACAATGTTATTAGCTTTTAAACAAGAATATGGCAACCCGAAAAGTTTCTTCATTAATAAGTGTATGTGAGAACTCCCAGAAAGGGATACTCTCTCTAAAAAAATAGCAAGGTCTGCGTTTTAAGTATGAAAATTTAAGAATATCATGAACAATGGCTTGGTCATGAAAGCGAGCCCATGTGCGAGACCACCCTAGGCACACGCGACTGTTGTCATTGCTCAGGTCTCTCCTCAAATCCACGCATTAATCTTTCGCCTTTTACTAAAGATTACCGTGGGGAGGGACACTCCAATGAGCCTATAGGCCAATTTTTGGAAGGCCTTGCCCGTTTGGGCGAGGCCTAACATCGAAATCTAAAGAAAGAATTGTGGCATGAAGGAATACATCGCTCCATCACGGTTCACTGAAAGTCGAGTCTTCGATTACTATGAAAAATTGCGAGGACGCTTAAGCTTTGTGCTGAGGATACATTCGTGTTTGGTGAAATAACATAGTCCGCTGTTAGCATACGCTGCTGTGAACAAGTCAGCCGAGCTTTGCTGTCTTGATGATGATTTCATGGAATTCCCTTTGAAATGGGGCGGTGGCAAATATTAACGCAACCTGATTGATTTATTCAGGTATGCTATGCAAGTTTTACAGCTAAGCTTTATATGGCTAGTCGAAATCACCTGTCCACAGAAAACTATGATTATCAGCATTCGGGCGAGCGTCGTCGTCTTTTTCCGCAGCTGGCTTCGTCATTGGCGGACTTCGCCATCGGGACCTACCAGCACTCGTCGGCCAACATGTCGTGGAGCGTTGAGATAAGGAAACAAATATTGCAGCTCTCGGGTTTGAGTGTCTGGACAAGCGACTCTGCTGCATGGGAGAAACCATGCACAATGGAACAATGTTATTAGCTTTTAAACAAGAATATGGCAACCCGAAAAGTTTCTTCATTAATAAGTGTATGTGAGAACTCCCAGAAAGGGATACTCTCTCTAAAAAAATAGCAAGGTCTGCGTTTTAAGTATGAAAATTTAAGAATATCATGAACAATGGCTTGGTCATGAAAGCGAGCCCATGTGCGAGACCACCCTAGGCGCACGCGACTGTTGTCATTGCTCAGGTCTCTCCTCAAATCCACGCATTAATCTTTCGCCTTTTACTAAAGATTACCGTGGGGAGGGACACTCCAATGAGCCTATAGGCCAATTTTTGGAAGGCCTTGCCCGTTTGGGCGAGGCCTAACATCGAAATCTAAAGAAAGAATTGTGGCATGAAGGAATACATCGCTCCATCACGGTTCACTGAAAGTCGAGTCTTCGATTACTATGAAAAATTGCGAGGACGCTTAAGCTTTGTGCTGAGGATACATTCGTGTTTGGTGAAATAACATAGTCCGTGGTTAGCATACTGCTGTGAACAAGTCAGCCGAGTTTTGCTGTCTTGATGATGATTTCATGGCATCCCCTTTGAGACGGGGCGGTGACAAATAGTAACGTAACCTGATTGATTTATTTAGGTATGCTTTACAAGTTTTACAGCTAAGCCTAAATGACTAGTCTAAATCACCTGTCCACCGAAAACTATGATTATCAGCATTCGGGCGAGCGTCGTCGTCTTTTTCCGCAGCTGGCTTCGTCATTGGCGGACTTCGCCATCGGGACCTACCAGCACTCGTTGGCCAACATGTCGTGGAGCGTTGAGATAAAGAAACAAATATTGCAGTACTCGGGTTTGAGTGTCTGGACAAGCGAGTCTGCTGCATGGGAGAAACCATGCACAATGGAACAATGTTATTAGCTTTTAAACAAGAATATGGCAACCCGAAAAGTTTCTTCATTAATAAGTGTATGTGAGAACTCCCAGAAAGGGATACTCTCTCTAAAAAAATAGCAAGGTCTGCGTTTTAAGTATGAAAATTTAAGAATATCATGAACAATGGCTTGGTCATGAAAGCGAGCCCATGTGCGAGACCACCCTAGGCGCACGCGACTGTTGTCATTGCTCAGGTCTCTCCTCAAATCCACGCATTAATCTTTCGCCTTTTACTAAAGATTACCGTGGGGAGGGACACTCCAATGAGCCTATAGGCCAATTTTTGGAAGGCCTTGCCCGTTTGGGCGAGGCCTAACATCGAAATCTAAAGAAAGAATTGTGGCATGAAGGAATACATCGCTCCATCACGGTTCACTGAAAGTCGAGTCTTCGATTACTATGAAAAATTGCGAGGACGCTTAAGCTTTGTGCTGAGGATACATTCGTGTTTGGTGAAATAACATAGTCCGCTGTTAGCATACGCTGCTGTGAACAAGTCAGCCGAGCTTTGCTGTCTTGATGATGATTTCATGGAATTCCCTTTGAAATGGGGCGGTGGCAAATATTAACGCAACCTGATTGATTTATTCAGGTATGCTATGCAAGTTTTACAGCTAAGCTTTATATGGCTAGTCGAAATCACCTGTCCACAGAAAACTATGATTATCAGCATTCGGGCGAGCGTCGTCGTCTTTTTCCGCAGCTGGCTTCGTCATTGGCGGACTTCGCCATCGGGACCTACCAGCACTCGTCGGCCAACATGTCGTGGAGCGTTGAGATAAGGAAACAAATATTGCAGCTCTCGGGTTTGAGTGTCTGGACAAGCGACTCTGCTGCATGGGAGAAACCATGCACAATGGAACAATGTTATTAGCTTTTAAACAAGAATATGGCAACCCGAAAAGTTTCTTCATTAATAAGTGTATGTGAGAACTCCCAGAAAGGGATACTCTCTCTAAAAAAATAGCAAGGTCTGCGTTTTAAGTATGAAAATTTAAGAATATCATGAACAATGGCTTGGTCATGAAAGCGAGCCCATGTGCGAGACCACCCTAGGCGCACGCGACTGTTGTCATTGCTCAGGTCTCTCCTCAAATCCACGCATTAATCTTTCGCCTTTTACTAAAGATTACCGTGGGGAGGGACACTCCAATGAGCCTATAGGCCAATTTTTGGAAGGCCTTGCCCGTTTGGGCGAGGCCTAACATCGAAATCTAAAGAAAGAATTGTGGCATGAAGGAATACATCGCTCCATCACGGTTCACTGAAAGTCGAGTCTTCGATTACTATGAAAAATTGCGAGGACGCTTAAGCTTTGTGCTGAGGATACATTCGTGTTTGGTGAAATAACATAGTCCGTGGTTAGCATACTGCTGTGAACAAGTCAGCCGAGTTTTGCTGTCTTGATGATGATTTCATGGCATCCCCTTTGAGACGGGGCGGTGACAAATAGTAACGTAACCTGATTGATTTATTTAGGTATGCTTTACAAGTTTTACAGCTAAGCCTAATATGGACTAGTCGAAATCACCTGTCCACAGAAAACTATGATTATCAGCATTCGGGCGAGCGTCGTCGTCTTTTTCCGCAGCCTGGCTTCGTCATTGGCGGACTTCGCCATCGGGACCTACCAGCACTCGTCGGCCAACATGTCGTGGAGCGTTGAGATAAGAAACAAATATTGCAGCTCTCGGGTTTGAGTGTCTGGACAAGCGAGTCTGCTGCATGGGAGAAACCATGCACAATGGAACAATGTTATTAGCTTTTAAACAAGAATATGGCAACCCGAAAAGTTTCTTCATTAATAAGTGTATGTGAGAACTCCCAGAAAGGGATACTCTCTCTAAAAAAATAGCAAGGTCTGCGTTTTAAGTATGAAAATTTAAGAATATCATGAACAATGGCTTGGTCATGAAAGCGAGCCCATGTGCGAGACCACCCTAGGCGCACGCGACTGTTGTCATTGCTCAGGTCTCTCCTCAAATCCACGCATTAATCTTTCGCCTTTTACTAAAGATTACCGTGGGGAGGGACACTCCAATGAGCCTATAGGCCAATTTTTGGAAGGCCTTGCCCGTTTGGGCGAGGCCTAACATCGAAATCTAAAGAAAGAATTGTGGCATGAAGGAATACATCGCTCCATCACGGTTCACTGAAAGTCGAGTCTTCGATTACTATGAAAAATTGCGAGGACGCTTAAGCTTTGTGCTGAGGATACATTCGTGTTTGGTGAAATAACATAGTCCGTGGTTAGCATACTGCTGTGAACAAGTCAGCCGAGCTTTGCTGTCTTGATGATGATTTCATGGAAATCCCTTTGAAATGGGGCGGTGGCAAATATTAACGCAACCTGATTGATTTATTCAGGTATGCTATGCAAGTTTTACAGCTAAGCTTTATATGGCTAGTCGAAATCACCTGTCCACAGAAAACTATGATTATCAGCATTCGGGCGAGCGTCGTCGTCTTTTTCCGCAGCTGGCTTCGTCATTGGCGGACTTCGCCATCGGGACCTACCAGCACTCGTCGGCCAACATGTCGTGGAGCGTTGAGATAAGGAAACAAATATTGCAGCTCTCGGGTTTGAGTGTCTGGACAAGCGAGTCTGCTGCATGGGAGAAACCATGCACAATGGAACAATGTTATTAGCTTTTAAACAAGAATATGGCAACCCGAAAAGTTTCTTCATTAATAAGTGTATGTGAGAACTCCCAGAAAGGGATACTCTCTCTAAAAAAATAGCAAGGTCTGCGTTTTAAGTATGAAAATTTAAGAATATCATGAACAATGGCTTGGTCATGAAAGCGAGCCCATGTGCGAGACCACCCTAGGCGCACGCGACTGTTGTCATTGCTCAGGTCTCTCCTCAAATCCACGCATTAATCTTTCGCCTTTTACTAAAGATTACCGTGGGGAGGGACACTCCAATGAGCCTATAGGCCAATTTTTGGAAGGCCTTGCCCGTTTGGGCGAGGCCTAACATCGAAATCTAAAGAAAGAATTGTGGCATGAAGGAATACATCGCTCCATCACGGTTCACTGAAAGTCGAGTCTTCGATTACTATGAAAAATTGCGAGGACGCTTAAGCTTTGTGCTGAGGATACATTCGTGTTTGGTGAAATAACATAGTCCGCTGTTAGCATACGCTGCTGTGAACAAGTCAGCCGAGCTTTGCTGTCTTGATGATGATTTCATGGAATTCCCTTTGAAATGGGGCGGTGGCAAATATTAACGCAACCTGATTGATTTATTCAGGTATGCTATGCAAGTTTTACAGCTAAGCTTTATATGGCTAGTCGAAATCACCTGTCCACAGAAAACTATGATTATCAGCATTCGGGCGAGCGTCGTCGTCTTTTTCCGCAGCTGGCTTCGTCATTGGCGGACTTCGCCATCGGGACCTACCAGCACTCGTCGGCCAACATGTCGTGGAGCGTTGAGATAAGGAAACAAATATTGCAGCTCTCGGGTTTGAGTGTCTGGACAAGCGACTCTGCTGCATGGGAGAAACCATGCACAATGGAACAATGTTATTAGCTTTTAAACAAGAATATGGCAACCCGAAAAGTTTCTTCATTAATAAGTGTATGTGAGAACTCCCAGAAAGGGATACTCTCTCTAAAAAAATAGCAAGGTCTGCGTTTTAAGTATGAAAATTTAAGAATATCATGAACAATGGCTTGGTCATGAAAGCGAGCCCATGTGCGAGACCACCCTAGGCACACGCGACTGTTGTCATTGCTCAGGTCTCTCCTCAAATCCACGCATTAATCTTTCGCCTTTTACTAAAGATTACCGTGGGGAGGGACACTCCAATGAGCCTATAGGCCAATTTTTGGAAGGCCTTGCCCGTTTGGGCGAGGCCTAACATCGAAATCTAAAGAAAGAATTGTGGCATGAAGGAATACATCGCTCCATCACGGTTCACTGAAAGTCGAGTCTTCGATTACTATGAAAAATTGCGAGGACGCTTAAGCTTTGTGCTGAGGATACATTCGTGTTTGGTGAAATAACATAGTCCGCTGTTAGCATACGCTGCTGTGAACAAGTCAGCCGAGCTTTGCTGTCTTGATGATGATTTCATGGAATTCCCTTTGAAATGGGGCGGTGGCAAATATTAACGCAACCTGATTGATTTATTCAGGTATGCTATGCAAGTTTTACAGCTAAGCTTTATATGGCTAGTCGAAATCACCTGTCCACAGAAAACTATGATTATCAGCATTCGGGCGAGCGTCGTCGTCTTTTTCCGCACCTGGCTTCGTCATTGGCGGACTTCGCCATCGGGACCTACCAGCACTCGTCGGCCAACATGTCGTGGAGCGTTGAGATAAGGAAACAAATATTGCAGCTCTCGGGTTTGAGTGTCTGGACAAGCGACTCTGCTGCATGGGAGAAACCATGCACAATGGAACAATGTTATTAGCTTTTAAACAAGAATATGGCAACCCGAAAAGTTTCTTCATTAATAAGTGTATGTGAGAACTCCCAGAAAGGGATACTCTCTCTAAAAAAATAGCAAGGTCTGCGTTTTAAGTATGAAAATTTAAGAATATCATGAACAATGGCTTGGTCATGAAAGCGAGCCCATGTGCGAGACCACCCTAGGCACACGCGACTGTTGTCATTGCTCAGGTCTCTCCTCAAATCCACGCATTAATCTTTCGCCTTTTACTAAAGATTACCGTGGGGAGGGACACTCCAATGAGCCTATAGGCCAATTTTTGGAAGGCCTTGCCCGTTTGGGCGAGGCCTAACATCGAAATCTAAAGAAAGAATTGTGGCATGAAGGAATACATCGCTCCATCACGGTTCACTGAAAGTCGAGTCTTCGATTACTATGAAAAATTGCGAGGACGCTTAAGCTTTGTGCTGAGGATACATTCGTGTTTGGTGAAATAACATAGTCCGCTGTTAGCATACGCTGCTGTGAACAAGTCAGCCGAGCTTTGCTGTCTTGATGATGATTTCATGGAATTCCCTTTGAAATGGGGCGGTGGCAAATATTAACGCAACCTGATTGATTTATTCAGGTATGCTATGCAAGTTTTACAGCTAAGCTTTATATGGCTAGTCGAAATCACCTGTCCACAGAAAACTATGATTATCAGCATTCGGGCGAGCGTCGTCGTCTTTTTCCGCAGCTGGCTTCGTCATTGGCGGACTTCGCCATCGGGACCTACCAGCACTCGTCGGCCAACATGTCGTGGAGCGTTGAGATAAGGAAACAAATATTGCAGCTCTCGGGTTTGAGTGTCTGGACAAGCGACTCTGCTGCATGGGAGAAACCATGCACAATGGAACAATGTTATTAGCTTTTAAACAAGAATATGGCAACCCGAAAAGTTTCTTCATTAATAAGTGTATGTGAGAACTCCCAGAAAGGGATACTCTCTCTAAAAAAATAGCAAGGTCTGCGTTTTAAGTATGAAAATTTAAGAATATCATGAACAATGGCTTGGTCATGAAAGCGAGCCCATGTGCGAGACCACCCTAGGCACACGCGACTGTTGTCATTGCTCAGGTCTCTCCTCAAATCCACGCATTAATCTTTCGCCTTTTACTAAAGATTACCGTGGGGAGGGACACTCCAATGAGCCTATAGGCCAATTTTTGGAAGGCCTTGCCCGTTTGGGCGAGGCCTAACATCGAAATCTAAAGAAAGAATTGTGGCATGAAGGAATACATCGCTCCATCACGGTTCACTGAAAGTCGAGTCTTCGATTACTATGAAAAATTGCGAGGACGCTTAAGCTTGTGCTGAGGATACATTCGTGTTTGGTGAAATAACATAGTCCGCTGTTAGCATACGCTGCTGTGAACAAGTCAGCCGAGCTTTGCTGTCTTGATGATGATTTCATGGAATTCCCTTTGAAATGGGGCGGTGGCAAATATTAACGCAACCTGATTGATTTATTCAGGTATGCTATGCAAGTTTTACAGCTAAGCTTTATATGGCTAGTCGAAATCACCTGTCCACAGAAAACTATGATTATCAGCATTCGGGCGAGCGTCGTCGTCTTTTTCCGCAGCTGGCTTCGTCATTGGCGGACTTCGCCATCGGGACCTACCAGCACTCGTCGGCCAACATGTCGTGGAGCGTTGAGATAAGGAAACAAATATTGCAGCTCTCGGGTTTGAGTGTCTGGACAAGCGACTCTGCTGCATGGGAGAAACCATGCACAATGGAACAATGTTATTAGCTTTTAAACAAGAATATGGCAACCCGAAAAGTTTCTTCATTAATAAGTGTATGTGAGAACTCCCAGAAAGGGATACTCTCTCTAAAAAAATAGCAAGGTCTGCGTTTTAAGTATGAAAATTTAAGAATATCATGAACAATGGCTTGGTCATGAAAGCGAGCCCATGTGCGAGACCACCCTAGGCACACGCGACTGTTGTCATTGCTCAGGTCTCTCCTCAAATCCACGCATTAATCTTTCGCCTTTTACTAAAGATTACCGTGGGGAGGGACACTCCAATGAGCCTATAGGCCAATTTTTGGAAGGCCTTGCCCGTTTGGGCGAGGCCTAACATCGAAATCTAAAGAAAGAATTGTGGCATGAAGGAATACATCGCTCCATCACGGTTCACTGAAAGTCGAGTCTTCGATTACTATGAAAAATTGCGAGGACGCTTAAGCTTTGTGCTGAGGATACATTCGTGTTTGGTGAAATAACATAGTCCGCTGTTAGCATACCTGCTGTGAACAAGTCAGCCGAGCTTTGCTGTCTTGATGATGATTTCATGGAATTCCCTTTGAAATGGGGCGGTGGCAATATTAACGCTAACCTGATTGATTTATTCAGGTATGCTTATGCAAGTTTTACAGCTAAGCTTTATATGGCTAGTCGAAATCACCTGTCCACAGAAAACTATGATTATCAGCATTCGGGCGAGCGTCGTCGTCTTTTTCCGCAGCTGGCTTCGTCATTGGCGGACTTCGCCATCGGGACCTACCAGCACTCGTCGGCCAACATGTCGTGGAGCGTTGAGATAAGGAAACAAATATTGCAGCTCTCGGGTTTGAGTGTCTGGACAAGCGACTCTGCTGCATGGGAGAAACCATGCACAATGCAACAATGTTATTAGCTTTAAACAAGAATATGGCAACCGAAAAGTTTCTTCATTAATAAGTGTATGTGAGACTCCCAGAAAGGGATACTCTCTCTAAAAAAATAGCAAGGTCTGCGTTTTAAGTATGAAAATTTAAGAATATCATGAACAATGGCTTGGTCATGAAGGGAGCCCATGTGCGAGACCACCCTAGGCGCACGCGACTGTTGTCATTGCTCAGGTCTCTCCTCAAATCCGGTGTTAGGCTGTCCGTTTGCCGCCAGAACCACGTCGAGTGAGGTGCCCGCGCGT